>NC_068394.1:173673-213673 GCF_023724105.1 Carassius gibelio
CTGTGAATAGCCATGTGTAAAAAACTGATTAGGATTCCAATATTTTAGCAGGATTTGACACTCCAGGCGGAGCTCTTGAGCGGATGACTTCACTCAAAGACATCTTTCCAGTCTAATTTTAATGATGCACTCTCTCTCTCTTTCACAAACACACACATACACTCCTGTGCACACTCACACGCACGTGTGCACACTCACACGCATATGCAGTCAAAACCACACAGACGCACACGAACTGGCTGGAAAACTATTTTTATTCAGGCTAGTGATACCTTGTTCCTAAAAAGACAAATGATTTGACGGGTTATTTCGTTTGGATGTATTTCTTGTTTTTATCGATGACTGGCTTCCTTTTTGTCACGCTTTAGACTGATGTACGGTCACATTGGATTTGAAAACGACATCCTTTCTTCCATAGATCCACGCTACCTGAAAGAAGGCCGCCTTCTGAATCCAACGATACCAGTTATGTGCACATCGGACCTACGCTTCAAAAGATACGGACAGGTAAGCTTTGGCCAATCAGATCGCATATGCTAACGAGGGTGGAATTAATGAGGGTGAAACTCGTTTTTATCTATATACCTAGCTGCAACTGACCCCAAACTAGCCCCTAAACCTTAACCCTCAAAACTGCTAGCCTTAGCCCCAAACAAAACTGCTAGCCTTAGCCCCACTGACCATAACCCACTGACCCCTGGCCCCACCGTTTTTAAACGTGCCAGTCCCTAGACTCTGTAAACCTTTATCAACCAGACGCTTCATCAAATTCTGTACAGAAATATCATAAAACTAATATCATATTCTCCAGGATATAACCCTTGGCTTCTCGGTCGCCCTCTCCTGGATAAAACTGTGAATAGCCATGTGTAAAAAACTGATTAGGATTCCAATATTTTAGCAGGATTTGACACTCCAGGCGGAGCTCTTGAGCGGATGACTTCACTCAAAGACATCTTTCCAGTCTAATTTTAATGATGCACTCTCTCTCTCTTTCACAAACACACACATACACTCCTGTGCACACTCACACGCACGTGTGCACACTCACACGCATATGCAGTCAAAACACACAGACGCACACGAACTGGCTGGAAAACTATTTTTATTCAGGCTAGTGATACCTTGTTCCTAAAAAGACAAATGATTTGACGGGTTATTTCGTTTGGATGTATTTCTTGTTTTTATCGATGACTGGCTTCCTTTTTGTCACGCTTTAGACTGATGTACGGTCACATTGGATTTGAAAACGACATCCTTTCTTCCATAGATCCACGCTACCTGAAAGAAGGCCGCCTTCTGAATCCAACGATACCAGTTATGTGCACATCGGACCTACGCTTCAAAAGATACGGACAGGTAAGCTTTGGCCAATCAGATCGCATATGCTAACGAGGGTGGAATTAATGAGGGTGAAACTCGTTTTTATCTATATACCTAGCTGCAACTGACCCCAAACTAGCCCCTAAACCTTAACCCTCAAAACTGCTAGCCTTAGCCCCAAACAAAACTGCTAGCCTTAGCCCCACTGACCATAACCCACTGACCCCTGGCCCCACCGTTTTTAAACGTGCCAGTCCCTAGACTCTGTAAACCTTTATCAACCAGACGCTTCATCAAATTCTGTACAGAAATATCATAAAACTAATATCATATTCTCCAGGATATAACCCTTGGCTTCTCGGTCGCCCTCTCCTGGATAAAACTGTGAATAGCCATGTGTAAAAAACTGATTAGGATTCCAATATTTTAGCAGGATTTGACACTCCAGGCGGAGCTCTTGAGCGGATGACTTCACTCAAAGACATCTTTCCAGTCTAATTTTAATGATGCACTCTCTCTCTCTTTCACAAACACACACATACACTCCTGTGCACACTCACACGCACGTGTGCACACTCACACGCATATGCAGTCAAAACACACAGACGCACACGAACTGGCTGGAAAACTATTTTTATTCAGGCTAGTGATACCTTGTTCCTAAAAAGACAAATGATTTCACGGGTTATTTCGTTTGGATGTATTTCTTGTTTTTATCGATGACTGGCTTCCTTTTGTCACGCTTTAGACTGATGTACGGTCACATTGGATTTGAAAACGACATCCTTTCTTCCATAGATCCACGCTACCTGAAAGAAGGCCGCCTTCTGAATCCAACGATACCAGTTATGTGCACATCGGACCTACGCTTCAAAAGATACGGACAGGTAAGCTTTGGCCAATCAGATCGCATATGCTAACGAGGGTGGAATTAATGAGGGTGAAACTCGTTTTTATCTATATACCTAGCTGCAACTGACCCCAAACTAGCCCCTAAACCTTAACCCTCAAAACTGCTAGCCTTAGCCCCAAACAAAACTGCTAGCCTTAGCCCCACTGACCGTAACCCACTGACCCCTGGCCCCACCGTTTTTAAACGTGCCAGTCCCTAGACTCTGTAAACCTTTATCAACCAGACGCTTCATCAAATTCTGTACAGAAATATCATAAAACTAATATCATATTCTCCGGGATATAACCCTTGGCTTCTCGGTCGCCCTCTCCTGGATAAAACTGTGAATAGCCATGTGTAAAAAACTGATTAGGATTCCAATATTTTAGCAGGATTTGACACTCCAGGCGGAGCTCTTGAGCGGATGACTTCACTCAAAGACATCTTTCCAGTCTAATTTTAATGATGCACTCTCTCTCTCTTTCACAAACACACACATACACTCCTGTGCACACTCACACGCACGTGTGCACACTCACACGCATATGCAGTCAAAACACACAGACGCACACGAACTGGCTGGAAAACTATTTTTATTCAGGCTAGTGATACCTTGTTCCTAAAAAGACAAATGATTTCACGGGTTATTTCGTTTGGATGTATTTCTTGTTTTTATCGATGACTGGCTTCCTTTTTGTCACGCTTTAGACTGATGTACGGTCACATTGGATTTGAAAACGACATCCTTTCTTCCATAGATCCACGCTACCTGAAAGAAGGCCGCCTTCTGAATCCAACGATACCAGTTATGTGCACATCGGACCTACGCTTCAAAAGATACGGACAGGTAAGCTTTGGCCAATCAGATCGCATATGCTAACGAGGGTGGAATTAATGAGGGTGAAACTCGTTTTTATCTATATACCTAGCTGCAACTGACCCCAAACTAGCCCCTAAACCTTAACCCTCAAAACTGCTAGCCTTAGCCCCAAACAAAACTGCTAGCCTTAGCCCCACTGACCGTAACCCACTGACCCCTGGCCCCACCGTTTTTAAACGTGCCAGTCCCTAGACTCTGTAAACCTTTATCAACCAGACGCTTCATCAAATTCTGTACAGAAATATCATAAAACTAATATCATATTCTCCAGGATATAACCCTTGGCTTCTCGGTCGCCCTCTCCTGGACAAAACTGTGAATAGCCATGTGTAAAAAACTGATTAGGATTCCAATATTTTAGCAGGATTTGACACTCCAGGCGGAGCTCTTGAGCGGATGACTTCACTCAAAGACATCTTTCCAGTCTAATTTTAATGATGCACTCTCTCTCTCTTTCACAAACACACACGTACACTCCTGTGCACACTCACACGCACGTGTGCACACTCACACGCATATGCAGTCAAAACACACAGACGCACACGAACTGGCTGGAAAACTATTTTTATTCAGGCTAGTGATACCTTGTTCCTAAAAAGACAAATGATTTCACGGGTTATTTCGTTTGGATGTATTTCTTGTTTTTATCGATGACTGGCTTCCTTTTTGTCACGCTTTAGACTGATGTACGGTCACATTGGATTTGAAAACGACATCCTTTCTTCCATAGATCCACGCTACCTGAAAGAAGGCCGCCTTCTGAATCCAACGATACCAGTTATGTGCACATCGGACCTACGCTTCAAAAGATACGGACAGGTAAGCTTTGGCCAATCAGATCGCATATGCTAACGAGGGTGGAATTAATGAGGGTGAAACTCGTTTTTATCTATATACCTAGCTGCAACTGACCCCAAACTAGCCCCTAAACCTTAACCCTCAAAACTGCTAGCCTTAGCCCCAAACAAAACTGCTAGCCTTAGCCCCACTGACCGTAACCCACTGACCCCTGGCCCCACCGTTTTTAAACGTGCCAGTCCCTAGACTCTGTAAACCTTTATCAACCAGACGCTTCATCAAATTCTGTACAGAAATATCATAAAACTAATATCATATTCTCCAGGATATAACCCTTGGCTTCTCGGTCGCCCTCTCCTGGATAAAACTGTGAATAGCCATGTGTAAAAAACTGATTAGGATTCCAATATTTTAGCAGGATTTGACACTCCAGGCGGAGCTCTTGAGCGGATGACTTCACTCAAAGACATCTTTCCAGTCTAATTTTAATGATGCACTCTCTCTCTCTTTCACAAACACACACATACACTCCTGTGCACACTCACACGCACGTGTGCACACTCACACGCATATGCAGTCAAAACACACAGACGCACACGAACTGGCTGGAAAACTATTTTTATTCAGGCTAGTGATACCTTGTTCCTAAAAAGACAAATGATTTCACGGGTTATTTCGTTTGGATGTATTTCTTGTTTTTATCGATGACTGGCTTCCTTTTTGTCACGCTTTAGACTGATGTACGGTCACATTGGATTTGAAAACGACATCCTTTCTTCCATAGATCCACGCTACCTGAAAGAAGGCCGCCTTCTGAATCCAACGATACCAGTTATGTGCACATCGGACCTACGCTTCAAAAGATACGGACAGGTAAGCTTTGGCCAATCAGATCGCATATGCTAACGAGGGTGGAATTAATGAGGGTGAAACTCGTTTTTATCTATATACCTAGCTGCAACTGACCCCAAACTAGCCCCTAAACCTTAACCCTCAAAACTGCTAGCCTTAGCCCCAAACAAAACTGCTAGCCTTAGCCCCACTGACCGTAACCCACTGACCCCTGGCCCCACCGTTTTTAAACGTGCCAGTCCCTAGACTCTGTAAACCTTTATTAACCAGACGCTTCATCAAATTCTGTACAGAAATATCATAAAACTAATATCATATTCTCCAGGATATAACCCTTGGCTTCTCGGTCGCCCTCTCCTGGATAAAACTGTGAATAGCCATGTGTAAAAAACTGATTAGGATTCCAATATTTTAGCAGGATTTGACACTCCAGGCGGAGCTCTTGAGCGGATGACTTCACTCAAAGACATCTTTCCAGTCTAATTTTAATGATGCACTCTCTCTCTCTTTCACAAACACACACATACACTCCTGTGCACACTCACACGCACGTGTGCACACTCACACGCATATGCAGTCAAAACACACAGACGCACACGAACTGGCTGGAAAACTATTTTTATTCAGGCTAGTGATACCTTGTTCCTAAAAAGACAAATGATTTCACGGGTTATTTCGTTTGGATGTATTTCTTGTTTTTATCGATGACTGGCTTCCTTTTTGTCACGCTTTAGACTGATGTACGGTCACATTGGATTTGAAAACGACATCCTTTCTTCCATAGATCCACGCTACCTGAAAGAAGGCCGCCTTCTGAATCCAACGATACCAGTTATGTGCACATCGGACCTACGCTTCAAAAGATACGGACAGGTAAGCTTTGGCCAATCAGATCGCATATGCTAACGAGGGTGGAATTAATGAGGGTGAAACTCGTTTTTATCTATATACCTAGCTGCAACTGACCCCAAACTAGCCCCTAAACCTTAACCCTCAAAACTGCTAGCCTTAGCCCCAAACAAAACTGCTAGCCTTAGCCCCACTGACCGTAACCCACTGACCCCTGGCCCCACCGTTTTTAAACGTGCCAGTCCCTAGACTCTGTAAACCTTTATTAACCAGACGCTTCATCAAATTCTGTACAGAAATATCATAAAACTAATATCATATTCTCCAGGATATAACCCTTGGCTTCTCGGTCGCCCTCTCCTGGATAAAACTGTGAATAGCCATGTGTAAAAAACTGATTAGGATTCCAATATTTTAGCAGGATTTGACACTCCAGGCGGAGCTCTTGAGCGGATGACTTCACTCAAAGACATCTTTCCAGTCTAATTTTAATGATGCACTCTCTCTCTCTTTCACAAACACACACATACACTCCTGTGCACACTCACACGCACGTGTGCACACTCACACGCATATGCAGTCAAAACACACAGACGCACACGAACTGGCTGGAAAACTATTTTTATTCAGGCTAGTGATACCTTGTTCCTAAAAAGACAAATGATTTCACGGGTTATTTCGTTTGGATGTATTTCTTGTTTTTATCGATGACTGGCTTCCTTTTTGTCACGCTTTAGACTGATGTACGGTCACATTGGATTTGAAAACGACATCCTTTCTTCCATAGATCCACGCTACCTGAAAGAAGGCCGCCTTCTGAATCCAACGATACCAGTTATGTGCACATCGGACCTACGCTTCAAAAGATACGGACAGGTAAGCTTTGGCCAATCAGATCGCATATGCTAACGAGGGTGGAATTAATGAGGGTGAAACTCGTTTTTATCTATATACCTAGCTGCAACTGACCCCAAACTAGCCCCTAAACCTTAACCCTCAAAACTGCTAGCCTTAGCCCCAAACAAAACTGCTAGCCTTAGCCCCACTGACCGTAACCCACTGACCCCTGGCCCCACCGTTTTTAAACGTGCCAGTCCCTAGACTCTGTAAACCTTTATTAACCAGACGCTTCATCAAATTCTGTACAGAAATATCATAAAACTAATATCATATTCTCCAGGATATAACCCTTGGCTTCTCGGTCGCCCTCTCCTGGATAAAACTGTGAATAGCCATGTGTAAAAAACTGATTAGGATTCCAATATTTTAGCAGGATTTGACACTCCAGGCGGAGCTCTTGAGCGGATGACTTCACTCAAAGACATCTTTCCAGTCTAATTTTAATGATGCACTCTCTCTCTCTTTCACAAACACACACATACACTCCTGTGCACACTCACACGCACGTGTGCACACTCACACGCATATGCAGTCAAAACACACAGACGCACACGAACTGGCTGGAAAACTATTTTTATTCAGGCTAGTGATACCTTGTTCCTAAAAAGACAAATGATTTCACGGGTTATTTCGTTTGGATGTATTTCTTGTTTTTATCGATGACTGGCTTCCTTTTTGTCACGCTTTAGACTGATGTACGGTCACATTGGATTTGAAAACGACATCCTTTCTTCCATAGATCCACGCTACCTGAAAGAAGGCCGCCTTCTGAATCCAACGATACCAGTTATGTGCACATCGGACCTACGCTTCAAAAGATACGGACAGGTAAGCTTTGGCCAATCAGATCGCATATGCTAACGAGGGTGGAATTAATGAGGGTGAAACTCGTTTTTATCTATATACCTAGCTGCAACTGACCCCAAACTAGCCCCTAAACCTTAACCCTCAAAACTGCTAGCCTTAGCCCCAAACAAAACTGCTAGCCTTAGCCCCACTGACCGTAACCCACTGACCCCTGGCCCCACCGTTTTTAAACGTGCCAGTCCCTAGACTCTGTAAACCTTTATTAACCAGACGCTTCATCAAATTCTGTACAGAAATATCATAAAACTAATATCATATTCTCCAGGATATAACCCTTGGCTTCTCGGTCGCCCTCTCCTGGATAAAACTGTGAATAGCCATGTGTAAAAAACTGATTAGGATTCCAATATTTTAGCAGGATTTGACACTCCAGGCGGAGCTCTTGAGCGGATGACTTCACTCAAAGACATCTTTCCAGTCTAATTTTAATGATGCACTCTCTCTCTCTTTCACAAACACACACATACACTCCTGTGCACACTCACACGCACGTGTGCACACTCACACGCATATGCAGTCAAAACACACAGACGCACACGAACTGGCTGGAAAACTATTTTTATTCAGGCTAGTGATACCTTGTTCCTAAAAAGACAAATGATTTCACGGGTTATTTCGTTTGGATGTATTTCTTGTTTTTATCGATGACTGGCTTCCTTTTTGTCACGCTTTAGACTGATGTACGGTCACATTGGATTTGAAAACGACATCCTTTCTTCCATAGATCCACGCTACCTGAAAGAAGGCCGCCTTCTGAATCCAACGATACCAGTTATGTGCACATCGGACCTACGCTTCAAAAGATACGGACAGGTAAGCTTTGGCCAATCAGATCGCATATGCTAACGAGGGTGGAATTAATGAGGGTGAAACTCGTTTTTATCTATATACCTAGCTGCAACTGACCCCAAACTAGCCCCTAAACCTTAACCCTCAAAACTGCTAGCCTTAGCCCCAAACAAAACTGCTAGCCTTAGCCCCACTGACCGTAACCCACTGACCCCTGGCCCCACCGTTTTTAAACGTGCCAGTCCCTAGACTCTGTAAACCTTTATCAACCAGACGCTTCATCAAATTCTGTACAGAAATATCATAAAACTAATATCATATTCTCCAGGATATAACCCTTGGCTTCTCGGTCGCCCTCTCCTGGATAAAACTGTGAATAGCCATGTGTAAAAAACTGATTAGGATTCCAATATTTTAGCAGGATTTGACACTCCAGGCGGAGCTCTTGAGCGGATGACTTCACTCAAAGACATCTTTCCAGTCTAATTTTAATGATGCACTCTCTCTCTCTTTCACAAACACACACATACACTCCTGTGCACACTCACACGCACGTGTGCACACTCACACGCATATGCAGTCAAAACACACAGACGCACACGAACTGGCTGGAAAACTATTTTTATTCAGGCTAGTGATACCTTGTTCCTAAAAAGACAAATGATTTGACGGGTTATTTCGTTTGGATGTATTTCTTGTTTTTATCGATGACTGGCTTCCTTTTTGTCACGCTTTAGACTGATGTACGGTCACATTGGATTTGAAAACGACATCCTTTCTTCCATAGATCCACGCTACCTGAAAGAAGGCCGCCTTCTGAATCCAACGATACCAGTTATGTGCACATCGGACCTACGCTTCAAAAGATACGGACAGGTAAGCTTTGGCCAATCAGATCGCATATGCTAACGAGGGTGGAATTAATGAGGGTGAAACTCGTTTTTATCTATATACCTAGCTGCAACTGACCCCAAACTAGCCCCTAAACCTTAACCCTCAAAACTGCTAGCCTTAGCCCCAAACAAAACTGCTAGCCTTAGCCCCACTGACCATAACCCACTGACCCCTGGCCCCACCGTTTTTAAACGTGCCAGTCCCTAGACTCTGTAAACCTTTATCAACCAGACGCTTCATCAAATTCTGTACAGAAATATCATAAAACTAATATCATATTCTCCAGGATATAACCCTTGGCTTCTCGGTCGCCCTCTCCTGGATAAAACTGTGAATAGCCATGTGTAAAAAACTGATTAGGATTCCAATATTTTAGCAGGATTTGACACTCCAGGCGGAGCTCTTGAGCGGATGACTTCACTCAAAGACATCTTTCCAGTCTAATTTTAATGATGCACTCTCTCTCTCTTTCACAAACACACACATACACTCCTGTGCACACTCACACGCACGTGTGCACACTCACACGCATATGCAGTCAAAACACACAGACGCACACGAACTGGCTGGAAAACTATTTTTATTCAGGCTAGTGATACCTTGTTCCTAAAAAGACAAATGATTTGACGGGTTATTTCGTTTGGATGTATTTCTTGTTTTTATCGATGACTGGCTTCCTTTTTGTCACGCTTTAGACTGATGTACGGTCACATTGGATTTGAAAACGACATCCTTTCTTCCATAGATCCACGCTACCTGAAAGAAGGCCGCCTTCTGAATCCAACGATACCAGTTATGTGCACATCGGACCTACGCTTCAAAAGATACGGACAGGTAAGCTTTGGCCAATCAGATCGCATATGCTAACGAGGGTGGAATTAATGAGGGTGAAACTCGTTTTTATCTATATACCTAGCTGCAACTGACCCCAAACTAGCCCCTAAACCTTAACCCTCAAAACTGCTAGCCTTAGCCCCAAACAAAACTGCTAGCCTTAGCCCCACTGACCATAACCCACTGACCCCTGGCCCCACCGTTTTTAAACGTGCCAGTCCCTAGACTCTGTAAACCTTTATCAACCAGACGCTTCATCAAATTCTGTACAGAAATATCATAAAACTAATATCATATTCTCCAGGATATAACCCTTGGCTTCTCGGTCGCCCTCTCCTGGATAAAACTGTGAATAGCCATGTGTAAAAAACTGATTAGGATTCCAATATTTTAGCAGGATTTGACACTCCAGGCGGAGCTCTTGAGCGGATGACTTCACTCAAAGACATCTTTCCAGTCTAATTTTAATGATGCACTCTCTCTCTCTTTCACAAACACACACATACACTCCTGTGCACACTCACACGCACGTGTGCACACTCACACGCATATGCAGTCAAAACACACAGACGCACACGAACTGGCTGGAAAACTATTTTTATTCAGGCTAGTGATACCTTGTTCCTAAAAAGACAAATGATTTCACGGGTTATTTCGTTTGGATGTATTTCTTGTTTTTATCGATGACTGGCTTCCTTTTGTCACGCTTTAGACTGATGTACGGTCACATTGGATTTGAAAACGACATCCTTTCTTCCATAGATCCACGCTACCTGAAAGAAGGCCGCCTTCTGAATCCAACGATACCAGTTATGTGCACATCGGACCTACGCTTCAAAAGATACGGACAGGTAAGCTTTGGCCAATCAGATCGCATATGCTAACGAGGGTGGAATTAATGAGGGTGAAACTCGTTTTTATCTATATACCTAGCTGCAACTGACCCCAAACTAGCCCCTAAACCTTAACCCTCAAAACTGCTAGCCTTAGCCCCAAACAAAACTGCTAGCCTTAGCCCCACTGACCGTAACCCACTGACCCCTGGCCCCACCGTTTTTAAACGTGCCAGTCCCTAGACTCTGTAAACCTTTATCAACCAGACGCTTCATCAAATTCTGTACAGAAATATCATAAAACTAATATCATATTCTCCGGGATATAACCCTTGGCTTCTCGGTCGCCCTCTCCTGGATAAAACTGTGAATAGCCATGTGTAAAAAACTGATTAGGATTCCAATATTTTAGCAGGATTTGACACTCCAGGCGGAGCTCTTGAGCGGATGACTTCACTCAAAGACATCTTTCCAGTCTAATTTTAATGATGCACTCTCTCTCTCTTTCACAAACACACACATACACTCCTGTGCACACTCACACGCACGTGTGCACACTCACACGCATATGCAGTCAAAACACACAGACGCACACGAACTGGCTGGAAAACTATTTTTATTCAGGCTAGTGATACCTTGTT
Source organism: Carassius gibelio (assembly GCF_023724105.1). Taxonomy (NCBI): domain Eukaryota; kingdom Metazoa; phylum Chordata; class Actinopteri; order Cypriniformes; family Cyprinidae; genus Carassius; species Carassius gibelio. The sequence continues at coordinate 185,026 of NC_068394.1, forward strand.
CCTAAAAAGACAAATGATTTCACGGGTTATTTCGTTTGGATGTATTTCTTGTTTTTATCGATGACTGGCTTCCTTTTTGTCACGCTTTAGACTGATGTACGGTCACATTGGATTTGAAAACGACATCCTTTCTTCCATAGATCCACGCTACCTGAAAGAAGGCCGCCTTCTGAATCCAACGATACCAGTTATGTGCACATCGGACCTACGCTTCAAAAGATACGGACAGGTAAGCTTTGGCCAATCAGATCGCATATGCTAACGAGGGTGGAATTAATGAGGGTGAAACTCGTTTTTATCTATATACCTAGCTGCAACTGACCCCAAACTAGCCCCTAAACCTTAACCCTCAAAACTGCTAGCCTTAGCCCCAAACAAAACTGCTAGCCTTAGCCCCACTGACCGTAACCCACTGACCCCTGGCCCCACCGTTTTTAAACGTGCCAGTCCCTAGACTCTGTAAACCTTTATCAACCAGACGCTTCATCAAATTCTGTACAGAAATATCATAAAACTAATATCATATTCTCCAGGATATAACCCTTGGCTTCTCGGTCGCCCTCTCCTGGACAAAACTGTGAATAGCCATGTGTAAAAAACTGATTAGGATTCCAATATTTTAGCAGGATTTGACACTCCAGGCGGAGCTCTTGAGCGGATGACTTCACTCAAAGACATCTTTCCAGTCTAATTTTAATGATGCACTCTCTCTCTCTTTCACAAACACACACGTACACTCCTGTGCACACTCACACGCACGTGTGCACACTCACACGCATATGCAGTCAAAACACACAGACGCACACGAACTGGCTGGAAAACTATTTTTATTCAGGCTAGTGATACCTTGTTCCTAAAAAGACAAATGATTTCACGGGTTATTTCGTTTGGATGTATTTCTTGTTTTTATCGATGACTGGCTTCCTTTTTGTCACGCTTTAGACTGATGTACGGTCACATTGGATTTGAAAACGACATCCTTTCTTCCATAGATCCACGCTACCTGAAAGAAGGCCGCCTTCTGAATCCAACGATACCAGTTATGTGCACATCGGACCTACGCTTCAAAAGATACGGACAGGTAAGCTTTGGCCAATCAGATCGCATATGCTAACGAGGGTGGAATTAATGAGGGTGAAACTCGTTTTTATCTATATACCTAGCTGCAACTGACCCCAAACTAGCCCCTAAACCTTAACCCTCAAAACTGCTAGCCTTAGCCCCAAACAAAACTGCTAGCCTTAGCCCCACTGACCGTAACCCACTGACCCCTGGCCCCACCGTTTTTAAACGTGCCAGTCCCTAGACTCTGTAAACCTTTATCAACCAGACGCTTCATCAAATTCTGTACAGAAATATCATAAAACTAATATCATATTCTCCAGGATATAACCCTTGGCTTCTCGGTCGCCCTCTCCTGGATAAAACTGTGAATAGCCATGTGTAAAAAACTGATTAGGATTCCAATATTTTAGCAGGATTTGACACTCCAGGCGGAGCTCTTGAGCGGATGACTTCACTCAAAGACATCTTTCCAGTCTAATTTTAATGATGCACTCTCTCTCTCTTTCACAAACACACACATACACTCCTGTGCACACTCACACGCACGTGTGCACACTCACACGCATATGCAGTCAAAACACACAGACGCACACGAACTGGCTGGAAAACTATTTTTATTCAGGCTAGTGATACCTTGTTCCTAAAAAGACAAATGATTTCACGGGTTATTTCGTTTGGATGTATTTCTTGTTTTTATCGATGACTGGCTTCCTTTTTGTCACGCTTTAGACTGATGTACGGTCACATTGGATTTGAAAACGACATCCTTTCTTCCATAGATCCACGCTACCTGAAAGAAGGCCGCCTTCTGAATCCAACGATACCAGTTATGTGCACATCGGACCTACGCTTCAAAAGATACGGACAGGTAAGCTTTGGCCAATCAGATCGCATATGCTAACGAGGGTGGAATTAATGAGGGTGAAACTCGTTTTTATCTATATACCTAGCTGCAACTGACCCCAAACTAGCCCCTAAACCTTAACCCTCAAAACTGCTAGCCTTAGCCCCAAACAAAACTGCTAGCCTTAGCCCCACTGACCGTAACCCACTGACCCCTGGCCCCACCGTTTTTAAACGTGCCAGTCCCTAGACTCTGTAAACCTTTATTAACCAGACGCTTCATCAAATTCTGTACAGAAATATCATAAAACTAATATCATATTCTCCAGGATATAACCCTTGGCTTCTCGGTCGCCCTCTCCTGGATAAAACTGTGAATAGCCATGTGTAAAAAACTGATTAGGATTCCAATATTTTAGCAGGATTTGACACTCCAGGCGGAGCTCTTGAGCGGATGACTTCACTCAAAGACATCTTTCCAGTCTAATTTTAATGATGCACTCTCTCTCTCTTTCACAAACACACACATACACTCCTGTGCACACTCACACGCACGTGTGCACACTCACACGCATATGCAGTCAAAACACACAGACGCACACGAACTGGCTGGAAAACTATTTTTATTCAGGCTAGTGATACCTTGTTCCTAAAAAGACAAATGATTTCACGGGTTATTTCGTTTGGATGTATTTCTTGTTTTTATCGATGACTGGCTTCCTTTTTGTCACGCTTTAGACTGATGTACGGTCACATTGGATTTGAAAACGACATCCTTTCTTCCATAGATCCACGCTACCTGAAAGAAGGCCGCCTTCTGAATCCAACGATACCAGTTATGTGCACATCGGACCTACGCTTCAAAAGATACGGACAGGTAAGCTTTGGCCAATCAGATCGCATATGCTAACGAGGGTGGAATTAATGAGGGTGAAACTCGTTTTTATCTATATACCTAGCTGCAACTGACCCCAAACTAGCCCCTAAACCTTAACCCTCAAAACTGCTAGCCTTAGCCCCAAACAAAACTGCTAGCCTTAGCCCCACTGACCGTAACCCACTGACCCCTGGCCCCACCGTTTTTAAACGTGCCAGTCCCTAGACTCTGTAAACCTTTATTAACCAGACGCTTCATCAAATTCTGTACAGAAATATCATAAAACTAATATCATATTCTCCAGGATATAACCCTTGGCTTCTCGGTCGCCCTCTCCTGGATAAAACTGTGAATAGCCATGTGTAAAAAACTGATTAGGATTCCAATATTTTAGCAGGATTTGACACTCCAGGCGGAGCTCTTGAGCGGATGACTTCACTCAAAGACATCTTTCCAGTCTAATTTTAATGATGCACTCTCTCTCTCTTTCACAAACACACACATACACTCCTGTGCACACTCACACGCACGTGTGCACACTCACACGCATATGCAGTCAAAACACACAGACGCACACGAACTGGCTGGAAAACTATTTTTATTCAGGCTAGTGATACCTTGTTCCTAAAAAGACAAATGATTTCACGGGTTATTTCGTTTGGATGTATTTCTTGTTTTTATCGATGACTGGCTTCCTTTTTGTCACGCTTTAGACTGATGTACGGTCACATTGGATTTGAAAACGACATCCTTTCTTCCATAGATCCACGCTACCTGAAAGAAGGCCGCCTTCTGAATCCAACGATACCAGTTATGTGCACATCGGACCTACGCTTCAAAAGATACGGACAGGTAAGCTTTGGCCAATCAGATCGCATATGCTAACGAGGGTGGAATTAATGAGGGTGAAACTCGTTTTTATCTATATACCTAGCTGCAACTGACCCCAAACTAGCCCCTAAACCTTAACCCTCAAAACTGCTAGCCTTAGCCCCAAACAAAACTGCTAGCCTTAGCCCCACTGACCGTAACCCACTGACCCCTGGCCCCACCGTTTTTAAACGTGCCAGTCCCTAGACTCTGTAAACCTTTATTAACCAGACGCTTCATCAAATTCTGTACAGAAATATCATAAAACTAATATCATATTCTCCAGGATATAACCCTTGGCTTCTCGGTCGCCCTCTCCTGGATAAAACTGTGAATAGCCATGTGTAAAAAACTGATTAGGATTCCAATATTTTAGCAGGATTTGACACTCCAGGCGGAGCTCTTGAGCGGATGACTTCACTCAAAGACATCTTTCCAGTCTAATTTTAATGATGCACTCTCTCTCTCTTTCACAAACACACACATACACTCCTGTGCACACTCACACGCACGTGTGCACACTCACACGCATATGCAGTCAAAACACACAGACGCACACGAACTGGCTGGAAAACTATTTTTATTCAGGCTAGTGATACCTTGTTCCTAAAAAGACAAATGATTTCACGGGTTATTTCGTTTGGATGTATTTCTTGTTTTTATCGATGACTGGCTTCCTTTTTGTCACGCTTTAGACTGATGTACGGTCACATTGGATTTGAAAACGACATCCTTTCTTCCATAGATCCACGCTACCTGAAAGAAGGCCGCCTTCTGAATCCAACGATACCAGTTATGTGCACATCGGACCTACGCTTCAAAAGATACGGACAGGTAAGCTTTGGCCAATCAGATCGCATATGCTAACGAGGGTGGAATTAATGAGGGTGAAACTCGTTTTTATCTATATACCTAGCTGCAACTGACCCCAAACTAGCCCCTAAACCTTAACCCTCAAAACTGCTAGCCTTAGCCCCAAACAAAACTGCTAGCCTTAGCCCCACTGACCGTAACCCACTGACCCCTGGCCCCACCGTTTTTAAACGTGCCAGTCCCTAGACTCTGTAAACCTTTATTAACCAGACGCTTCATCAAATTCTGTACAGAAATATCATAAAACTAATATCATATTCTCCAGGATATAACCCTTGGCTTCTCGGTCGCCCTCTCCTGGATAAAACTGTGAATAGCCATGTGTAAAAAACTGATTAGGATTCCAATATTTTAGCAGGATTTGACACTCCAGGCGGAGCTCTTGAGCGGATGACTTCACTCAAAGACATCTTTCCAGTCTAATTTTAATGATGCACTCTCTCTCTCTTTCACAAACACACACATACACTCCTGTGCACACTCACACGCACGTGTGCACACTCACACGCATATGCAGTCAAAACACACAGACGCACACGAACTGGCTGGAAAACTATTTTTATTCAGGCTAGTGATACCTTGTTCCTAAAAAGACAAATGATTTCACGGGTTATTTCGTTTGGATGTATTTCTTGTTTTTATCGATGACTGGCTTCCTTTTTGTCACGCTTTAGACTGATGTACGGTCACATTGGATTTGAAAACGACATCCTTTCTTCCATAGATCCACGCTACCTGAAAGAAGGCCGCCTTCTGAATCCAACGATACCAGTTATGTGCACATCGGACCTACGCTTCAAAAGATACGGACAGGTAAGCTTTGGCCAATCAGATCGCATATGCTAACGAGGGTGGAATTAATGAGGGTGAAACTCGTTTTTATCTATATACCTAGCTGCAACTGACCCCAAACTAGCCCCTAAACCTTAACCCTCAAAACTGCTAGCCTTAGCCCCAAACAAAACTGCTAGCCTTAGCCCCACTGACCGTAACCCACTGACCCCTGGCCCCACCGTTTTTAAACGTGCCAGTCCCTAGACTCTGTAAACCTTTATTAACCAGACGCTTCATCAAATTCTGTACAGAAATATCATAAAACTAATATCATATTCTCCAGGATATAACCCTTGGCTTCTCGGTCGCCCTCTCCTGGATAAAACTGTGAATAGCCATGTGTAAAAAACTGATTAGGATTCCAATATTTTAGCAGGATTTGACACTCCAGGCGGAGCTCTTGAGCGGATGACTTCACTCAAAGACATCTTTCCAGTCTAATTTTAATGATGCACTCTCTCTCTCTTTCACAAACACACACATACACTCCTGTGCACACTCACACGCACGTGTGCACACTCACACGCATATGCAGTCAAAACACACAGACGCACACGAACTGGCTGGAAAACTATTTTTATTCAGGCTAGTGATACCTTGTTCCTAAAAAGACAAATGATTTCACGGGTTATTTCGTTTGGATGTATTTCTTGTTTTTATCGATGACTGGCTTCCTTTTTGTCACGCTTTAGACTGATGTACGGTCACATTGGATTTGAAAACGACATCCTTTCTTCCATAGATCCACGCTACCTGAAAGAAGGCCGCCTTCTGAATCCAACGATACCAGTTATGTGCACATCGGACCTACGCTTCAAAAGATACGGACAGGTAAGCTTTGGCCAATCAGATCGCATATGCTAACGAGGGTGGAATTAATGAGGGTGAAACTCGTTTTTATCTATATACCTAGCTGCAACTGACCCCAAACTAGCCCCTAAACCTTAACCCTCAAAACTGCTAGCCTTAGCCCCAAACAAAACTGCTAGCCTTAGCCCCACTGACCGTAACCCACTGACCCCTGGCCCCACCGTTTTTAAACGTGCCAGTCCCTAGACTCTGTAAACCTTTATCAACCAGACGCTTCATCAAATTCTGTACAGAAATATCATAAAACTAATATCATATTCTCCAGGATATAACCCTTGGCTTCTCGGTCGCCCTCTCCTGGATAAAACTGTGAATAGCCATGTGTAAAAAACTGATTAGGATTCCAATATTTTAGCAGGATTTGACACTCCAGGCGGAGCTCTTGAGCGGATGACTTCACTCAAAGACATCTTTCCAGTCTAATTTTAATGATGCACTCTCTCTCTCTTTCACAAACACACACATACACTCCTGTGCACACTCACACGCACGTGTGCACACTCACACGCATATGCAGTCAAAACACACAGACGCACACGAACTGGCTGGAAAACTATTTTTATTCAGGCTAGTGATACCTTGTTCCTAAAAAGACAAATGATTTCACGGGTTATTTCGTTTGGATGTATTTCTTGTTTTTATCGATGACTGGCTTCCTTTTTGTCACGCTTTAGACTGATGTACGGTCACATTGGATTTGAAAACGACATCCTTTCTTCCATAGATCCACGCTACCTGAAAGAAGGCCGCCTTCTGAATCCAACGATACCAGTTATGTGCACATCGGACCTACGCTTCAAAAGATACGGACAGGTAAGCTTTGGCCAATCAGATCGCATATGCTAACGAGGGTGGAATTAATGAGGGTGAAACTCGTTTTTATCTATATACCTAACCCTAACCCTAACCCTAACCCTACCTAGCTGCAACTGACCCCAAACTAGCCCCTAAACCTTAACCCTCAAAACTGCTAGCCTTAGCCCCAAACAAAACTGCTAGCCTTAGCCCCACTGACCGTAACCCACTGACCCCTGGCCCCACCGTTTTTAAACGTGCCAGTCCCTAGACTCTGTAAACCTTTATCAACCAGACGCTTCATCAAATTCTGTACAGAAATATCATAAAACTAATATCATATTCTCCAGGATATAACCCTTGGCTTCTCGGTCGCCCTCTCCTGGATAAAACTGTGAATAGCCATGTGTAAAAAACTGATTAGGATTCCAATATTTTAGCAGGATTTGACACTCCAGGCGGAGCTCTTGAGCGGATGACTTCACTCAAAGACATCTTTCCAGTCTAATTTTAATGATGCACTCTCTCTCTCTTTCACAAACACACACATACACTCCTGTGCACACTCACACGCACGTGTGCACACTCACACGCATATGCAGTCAAAACACACAGACGCACACGAACTGGCTGGAAAACTATTTTTATTCAGGCTAGTGATACCTTGTTCCTAAAAAGACAAATGATTTGACGGGTTATTTCGTTTGGATGTATTTCTTGTTTTTATCGATGACTGGCTTCCTTTTTGTCACGCTTTAGACTGATGTACGGTCACATTGGATTTGAAAACGACATCCTTTCTTCCATAGATCCACGCTACCTGAAAGAAGGCCGCCTTCTGAATCCAACGATACCAGTTATGTGCACATCGGACCTACGCTTCAAAAGATACGGACAGGTAAGCTTTGGCCAATCAGATCGCATATGCTAACGAGGGTGGAATTAATGAGGGTGAAACTCGTTTTTATCTATATACCTAACCTAACTCTAACCCTAACCCTAACCCTAACCTAACTCCTAACCCTAACTCTAACCCTAACCCTAACCCTAAGCTTTGGCCAATCAGATCGCATATGCTAACGAGGGTGGAATTAATGAGGGTGAAACTCGTTTTTATCTATATACCTAACCTAACCCTAACCCTAACCCTAACCCTAACCCTACCTAGCTGCAACTGACCCCAAACTAGCCCCTAAACCTTAACCCTCAAAACTGCTAGCCTTAGCCCCAAACAAAACTGCTAGCCTTAGCCCCACTGACCGTAACCCACTGACCCCTGGCCCCACCGTTTTTAAACGTGCCAGTCCCTAGACTCTGTAAACCTTTATCAACCAGACGCTTCATCAAATTCTGTACAGAAATATCATAAAACTAATATCATATTCTCCAGGATATAACCCTTGGCTTCTCGGTCGCCCTCTCCTGGATAAAACTGTGAATAGCCATGTGTAAAAAACTGATTAGGATTCCAATATTTTAGCAGGATTTGACACTCCAGGCGGAGCTCTTGAGCGGATGACTTCACTCAAAGACATCTTTCCAGTCTAATTTTAATGATGCACTCTCTCTCTCTTTCACAAACACACACATACACTCCTGTGCACACTCACACGCACGTGTGCACACTCACACGCATATGCAGTCAAAACACACAGACGCACACGAACTGGCTGGAAAACTATTTTTATTCAGGCTAGTGATACCTTGTTCCTAAAAAGACAAATGATTTGACGGGTTATTTCGTTTGGATGTATTTCTTGTTTTTATCGATGACTGGCTTCCTTTTTGTCACGCTTTAGACTGATGTACGGTCACATTGGATTTGAAAACGACATCCTTTCTTCCATAGATCCACGCTACCTGAAAGAAGGCCGCCTTCTGAATCCAACGATACCAGTTATGTGCACATCGGACCTACGCTTCAAAAGATACGGACAGGTAAGCTTTGGCCAATCAGATCGCATATGCTAACGAGGGTGGAATTAATGAGGGTGAAACTCGTTTTTATCTATATACCTAACCTAACCCTAACCCTAACCCTAACCCTAACCCTACCTAGCTGCAACTGACCCCAAACTAGCCCCTAAACCTTAACCCTCAAAACTGCTAGCCTTAGCCCCAAACAAAACTGCTAGCCTTAGCCCCACTGACCATAACCCACTGACCCCTGGCCCCACCGTTTTTAAACGTGCCAGTCCCTAGACTCTGTAAACCTTTATCAACCAGACCCTTCATCAAATTCTGTACAGAAATATCATAAAACTAATATCGTATTCTCCAGGATATAACCCTTGGCTTCTCGGTCGCCCTCTCCTGGATAAAACTGTGAATAGCCATGTGTAAAAAACTGATTAGGATTCCAATATTTTAGCAGGATTTGACACTCCAGGCGGAGCTCTTGAGCGGATGACTTCACTCAAAGACATCTTTCCAGTCTAATTTTAATGATGCACTCTCTCTCTCTTTCACAAACACACACATACACTCCTGTGCACACTCACACGCACGTGTGCACACTCACACGCATATGCAGTCAAAACACACAGACGCACACGAACTGGCTGGAAAACTATTTTTATTCAGGCTAGTGATACCTTGTTCCTAAAAAGACAAATGATTTGACGGGTTATTTCGTTTGGATGTATTTCTTGTTTTTATCGATGACTGGCTTCCTTTTTGTCACGCTTTAGACTGATGTACGGTCACATTGGATTTGAAAACGACATCCTTTCTTCCATAGATCCACGCTACCTGAAAGAAGGCCGCCTTCTGAATCCAACGATACCAGTTATGTGCACATCGGACCTACGCTTCAAAAGATACGGACAGGTAAGCTTTGGCCAATCAGATCGCATATGCTAACGAGGGTGGAATTAATGAGGGTGAAACTCGTTTTTATCTATATACCTAACCCTAACTCTAACCCTAACTCTCTAACTCTAACCCTAACCTAACTCTAACCTAACCCTAACTCTAACTCTATATACCTAACCCTAACCCTAACCCTAACCCTAACCCTAACCTCTAAACCTAACCAGGACAACCACGCCGCACCTAAACCTAACCAGGACAACCACACCGCACCTAAACCTAACCAGCAGAACCACACTACACCTAAAACCTACCCATTCTACCACTAATGGTTGAAACCTACAAAATTATTTTTTATAATATAAATAATGATTATAATAGCATATTAATTTGAAGTCTCATTTTATTGGGGGGGTGTTGTGGGCCTGGGCTGTGGGGCTCTGCTCGAACGGTGAAAACAGGTGGCCATCAGGAGTATAAGAAGGACAGTGCATTTACCGATGTTGAACTATGTTTCAGCTTCTGGATCTCATTCGTTCCTAACCCTAACTCAATTTCGCATTTTACCCTATATACCCTAACTAACCCTAACCCTAACCCTAACTCTGCCCAACCATTTCTGGGGCTTCAATGCCCTAGATCTTGTATTTTTCATTCCTCTAACCTAACCTCTTTCTAACCTAACCTAACTTTCTAACCTAACCTACCCCCAGGATCATCAGGTGTTTCGGTCCCTTAAACGCTATACACCCTCCTTGTACCTGATGCAACATATATAATTGACAAAATGTGCTAATCCCCAAAGAAGACTGGGCTCCAATTAAGGCCTGTTAGCCCCAGGCCACCTGCCCTGCGTGCTGTCCAAGTGGACCCAGGGAGGCTGGATACTCACCGTACAAGTGACCCTTCGTTAACACCGCAAGGTATCCGGGTCACCTAGAAAAAAAAAACTTAAACCTCCCACTCAGTCCACTTTGGCTGAGAGCATGAGACTGGCGGATGCACATTTCTGCACACCAAGCTTCTACCAGTCAACCACTCTTCAAAGTTCATACATTTTAGAACTGAACAGACATCATCCTTACCAGGACAACCGTCAGATGCAGGAACTTTTGCCATGGAGATCCCTTGTATCTTTCATGCACCCCAAACCTTGTCCTAGTCACCTCATCCATGGTGACCCCCAAAAACCATTATATATTGTTTACTGTTTGTCATTAATGCCCTCATCCCCATCCCAATACCTCGCAGAACACACACACACACACACACTCACACACGCACCCTTTCCCCTTCCTTCCGGTTCTTCTCATCCCACCTCAAACCTGACACCATTTCAGTTTATTCGAAAGTTAACAACTCCTTTTATTTCCAGTCCCCAGTTTGAGAAAGCCTGGAACTGCGAGAATTTTGGAGCCACAGAATTGTACCACTGAGCCTTTTGAACTGATAAAACCATTAATTGTTGCCCAATACACAACCGACCAGCCTTTACTGCCCAATATAAAACAAACCTGCCATGATCGGAGCCCGAACTCGAGTCTCTTTGTCCAAAGACCATCACTCTACCACTGTGCCATCAAGCTCTATGTAAGTTGGTCTTCATAATTAAATGAGGGCTATTCCCTGCCCCTTATATTTTATGAGGGTTAGGATTAGGGATAGGGTTAGGGTTTCATTGTGGATCGGTTCATGGTTATTTCCTGCTTAGAGTTAGGATAAGAGGTATAAATTATTCAAGGCTATTTCCTGCCTTTCATCCTTTGAGGGTTAGGATTAGAGTTTGTATTGGTTCAGGGCTAATAACAGTCTTTCATTCTATGAGGGTTAGGGTTAAGAGTGGGGGTTGGTTCAGGGCCATTTCCTGCCATGCATTTTATGAGGGTTAGGACTGTTCCTCGGACCTAGGACCCTCCAGGTCCTTTGAAAATCCCACAGGTGGGCTTTTTCCTCCAGAGAGTCTGCACCTGGGCCCTCCTTGTCCAACTCCTCTGAAGCCCCCGGTTTCACTAGCCCAGTTCCGGGGATCAGATCCACTTAATCCCCTCCTGCAATTCATCCCAATCCCCTCCTGCAATTCATCCCAGTTAACCTCAGAGTCCCTCTCACTCTTAACCACCACCGAATTCCCCAGTTCCTGTACTCCCTGGATAGGGCACTCCACCTCCCTCCGTTCAGGGGTTAGGGTTAGGGTTAGGAGGGTTTTTTTAGGGGTATGGGGTAGGGTTATATTAGGGTTAGGGTAAGTGAAGGGTTGTTAGGGTTAGGGTTAGGGTGATTAGGGTTAGTGTGATTAGGGTTAGGGTTAGGCACTAGACAGAGAGGTGCACTAGAGACAGTTGGCCCTTTATCAAAATTGGAGGTTACTTTACCGCTCCTATTTTAAATACAAGAACACAATTAAACATTGAATAGAATAGAATAGTACAAGGTTTCTAAAAAATAATTAATCAAGCATAATATATAGGTTACAACAATTTTTAATCTAGCTACAGAAGAACACAATAGGGTTGCCTGATATAAACAAATGTAATCACCGAACAGGGCTTCCATCTTGAGAAATACGTAAATATCTTTTAAGTTTATTTACATATATTTGTCAATCTGGCAACCCTGTGCATGTGCTCTCTCTCCACTATTAATGCAATTGTCATGTTTGTGTACTTGATAGGAGTTAACATATGTTATGGTTTTATATACTCTGTCTTGTTCTCTAGCCATTGAGGGATATCTTTGGATTAGTCTAGTGATGAGCCGATATATTTGTTTCTTTTACTATGAAACATAGTCCCAGCTTTTAAATTCTGTTACTTTTATCATGAAATTTAAACACTAAATGTGTTTTTTAGATAGTCAAGTGCACTACATAGGTTTCATAGATTCAGTGTTGCGTTTGACACTGTCGATCATAACATTCTAACATTCGTGGCCTAATGGTTAGAGGGTTGGACTCCCAATCGAAGGGTTGTGGGTTCTAGTCTCGGGCCGGACGGAATTGTGGGTGGGGGGAGTGCATGAACAGCTCTCTCTCCACCTTCAATACCACGACTTAGGTGCCATTGAGCAAGGCATCGAACCCCCAACTGCTCCCCGGGTGCCGCAGCATAAATGGCTGCCCACTGCTCCGGGTGTGTGTTCACTGCTCTGTGTGTGTGCATTTCGGATGGGTTAAATGCAGAGCACAAATTCTGAGTATGGGTCACCATACTTGGCTGAATGTCACTTCACTCACTAGAGAGACTGGAAAACTGGGTCGGGCTTTCTGGGATGGTACTCAAATAGTTCAGGTCATACTTAGAAGGGAGAGGCTAGGACAGCATAAGTCTAGGTGGACATCCATGACATGCGGAGTCCCACAAGGGTCAATTCTTGCACCGCTCTTGTTTAGCCTGTATATGCTCCCACTAATTTGCCTATCACAGCTAACCTGATGATACCCAGATTTACCTAGCCTTATCTCAAAAAGTCTACAGCCCCGTTGACTCCCTCTGCCAATGCATTGATTAAATTAATAGTTGGATGTGCCAGAACTTTCTTCAGTTAAACAAGGATAAAACTGAAGTCATTGCATTTGGAAACAAAGATGAAGTGTTCAAGGTGAATGCATACCTTGACTCTAGGGGTCAAACAACTAAACATCAATTCAGGAATCTTGGTGTGATTCTGGAGACAGACCTTAGTTTCAGTAGTCATGTCAAAGCAGTAACTAAATCAGCATAATATCATTTAAAAAACATTGCAAGAATTAGAGGTTTTGTTTCCAGTCAAGACTTGGAGAAACTTGTTCATGCCTTTATCACCAGCAGGGTGGACTATTGTAATGGGCTCCTCACCGGCCTTCCCAAAAAGACCATTAGACAGCTGCAGCTCATCCAGAACACTGCTGCCAGGATTCTGACTAGAACCAGAAAATGTGAGCATATCACACCAGTCCTCAGGTCCTTACACTGGCTTCCAGTTACATTTAGGATTGATTTAAAAGTACTTTTACTCGTATATAAGTCACTAAATGACCTAGGTCCGAAATATATTGCAGATATGTTCACTGAATATAAGCCTTACAGAGCACTCAGATCACTAGGATCGAGTCAGTTAGAAATATCAAGGGTTCACACAAAACAAGGGGAGTCCGCCTTAAGTTACTATGCCGCCCACAGCTGGAATCAGCTTCCAGAAGAGATCAGATGTGCTAAAACACTAGTCACATTTAAATCTAGACTTAAAACTCATCTGTGTAGCTGTGCATTTATTGAATGAGCACTGTGCAATGTCCGAATTGATTGCACTATATTTTCACTGTTTATGTAAAATCATTTTGTTTTAAATTCACTTGAAAAAAAAAACTTAACAAAATTGCTCGTTTTATTCTTGTTATTATTTTACTTTATGTAAAGCACTTTGCTGTACCATTGTGTACGAAATGTGCTATATGAATAAACTTGCCTTGCCTAGTTATTTCTTGTGTTTGTTTCATGACTCTCTTGACACCGAGCCCCTGAATTGGATTATTTTTTACTGATATGGAGGTTAAAAAAATAAAATAAAATTTATGCAAACCCACAGCACCTTTTACAATGAAATAAAGGTTCGAGCAGAACACAGGTTTTATTTTATTTTTGAATTATTATTATTAGTTGTTTATTCATGATGCTGCATGCACCTGTACAGTAAATACATAAATGCTCTGGATTTGACTGCAGATGATTCAACAGAAGAAACAACACAGGCACTCGGGAATAAAGGCAGTAAAGCAAAAGTTCAAACTGGACTTTCAACTGAAACCTTTGAAAGTGCACAGATCTGAACCTTGATCCTCATCTACTGGTATTATGATTTCTAAATGGCTCAAACCCATCAGAAACATGTGTGTGTGCCATGTGGTGGAGTGCCGGGACCTCAAGGAGAGCAGACGCGTCCATAGAACAGAACGCTCTTGGAGGGATTGTGGCGTATGAAGAAGAGGAACGGGTGATCAGCGTGAAAGCGCTCAGGACGCATCAGGCAGCGCATCATCATGACGGCACCGGTGGCTGCAGCGGCCTCCGTCCCCTCCTCATTCACTTCAACAAAGGACTTATGCACCACCTTAGACAGCACCAGATCATTTTTCGGGGACAGGCCGGAGAAATCAGCTCTCTGAGAGTCAAACGCATCCACCATTCCCAGGCTGACCAGGAGAGCCTTCATGTCATAGGTTTCCTCCATTCTGAATCTTGGCAGAGACACTTCCACTTCAATCAGATCCATCATGTCAGGTCGGGTCCACTCCACAAAGTTCTCGTAGGTCAGCGCGCTCTCCAGCTGGACAAGAGAGATGTGTTAATGTCACTTAAGCAGAAGACTCATCGTAATAAAAACTAACTGCAGGTGTCTCACCTTCTGCAGGCCGGTGGTGTCGTCCTGCATGGTGTTGGGAAGCATGATCAGCATACTGAGGTCTTTCCCAGCATACGGAAGCTCCAGAATCTGACAGTTCACATCAGGAATGAAGGCCAGAGGAAACTTAGCCTTCTGGAACATCATCTGCACAGGCTTTGATTCTTTCTGTTAACAATCAGTGGAAACGCATTACAGTCATGCTCACTCACGTCACATGACACTGCTGCACAAATCATCAAGGAAACATCAGGAATATTAAACATTCCATGAAGGAAAAATAAATAATCTCTGGCTGCATCCACATTATAAAAGAGTGCAATCAAAACCAACGTATCTTCAGACTCTGGTCATCAGAAATTAGATTCATGACTAGAGCTAAAACAGGAACAGATTTTGCCCCTTTTAAACACTTATCTATGAAGTAAGGAAATGCTTGACCTAATTCAATACTACTGAACTTATGCACACACAGTCAGTTAATTATTCTAATCTTTTTTTTAATATAAATTTATTGAATTTTATTTATGTATTTGAGGACTGCTGACAACTTATTTCCATTATTTGGAAGTTCGATTTCAGCCATTAGCAAGTCAAATGTTTCACAAGGCAAGTTCCTTTATATCTCAAACACAAAGTTTATGAAGAAAAAGAGTTAATTAGATATACCACATAAGCTGAAATGAGAGAATGCAGTGCACACTAAGAGTAAAAGTCCTTGTGAACTCTGACCTTGTTGATCTTGAACTGCTTCTCTTGGGTGTGTTCCTCTCTGAACTTCCTCTCCCAGCTCCCCTTGAAGTAGATGGCGTTCACCAGCACCAGTCTGGTCAGCGAGTCCACGTCACCCTCTGCCAGCAGATCCTTGATCTTCTCTGGGATTACAAACCCACACGGCAGGAATTTTATGTTTATTATTAGTGGTACAGTATGTAATCAATCATCAACAGTAAAGTTTTTTTTTGCTTCATCTTCCTAAAAAGAGGATAAAACAGTTTTTGCACCTTGTGTCTGTTTCTCCACCCAGGTGTTGATGTTGACACGAGCTGCGTCTGCATTACTGCTGAAGTCCACAGTCTCCAGTTCAGCCTTGTACAGGGTTTTTGTGTCACTTAGAAATTTCTGTAACAATCGAGAGAAGGAATACTGACATATTGCACACATCGAGAAAATCAAAGAAATAAAGCAGATTTTATTTATTTTTCTTTTCATTATTCATGTAGTGTTAACATTTGATAAAGGAGACATTCATCAGACATTCAAACACTACATTTACAGGAGTCGCATCTGTCCTCTCTGTGTGTGAATAAACAGTGCTCACCTCGATGAACGTGTAGGACTGATCTCCATAGAGGCGACTGGCCAGACTCAGTGCGTACGGAGCTCCGGCTCTGTTGATCTCACTCAGGAGTTTGCTGAAGCCAGCGTGGATTTCACCCTCTGCTTCAGGAAAATGCAGAGTCTGGAGACAGACAGTCACTGAAAGTTTCCTTCATGCTGAAGTTAGATGTGGCTGATATTGAGCAAACATCTGAACCCAAAGCTAAGCCCTCTTCATCTCCCATGTAAAATGACAAGAAGTTAAAATCAGTTATAGGCAAAAGTTTTAAATTAAGAAGAGTTGCATTCAACCTTGCCTTGATGTGGTTCATGAGAAGTACATGGTTATCAATTATGTTATTCTGTACAAGAGAACAGCAAAGACACCAAATATGACTACAAAGATGACACACCTTCTGCATTCAGTCTTTACTAGTCACCCGCCACCAAAAGAGAACTCAAACCACTTCTGTGTGCAGCCCTGCTGACGCATGAGCACTGTGCTATTGCTACGGCGATGCCCTTTGACCCTCAGAGCATTATTATGACATTTATCAACATTCATTGCGTAAAAGGGTTAACTATCTGATCTGTACAACCACTACAATACTCCAGTTTGAAAGGTTTCAGATTACATTATGAAACAGCAGAACAAGCTGCCATATTAAACAATGTCACTATAATCTGTCAAATACAGTGCATTATATCAGCAGCAGCTCATCGTTTTCACTGAAGATGTGATCAACATTATTTAATGTAAAATGTATTTAATTTTTTATGTAATAAAAATTAGTTAAAGATTTAATCTTACAAATTATTGTTTTGATTATCATTCTGTCAAAATCAAATTTATTCATGAATTAACCTAAACTGGTATCAGCTTCATGACTGATTTACAAACCCTGGGCTGATAACAACAGACCATTTCACAACAGTTTACTGCTTTACTGTGGTAACAACACCCTGATCTTTCCAAAGGTGGACCAGCCCAGAACACATCCGCTCTGTGACGGAGTCAGAAACACTATCTCACAGTCGTAAACACTTCATCACGAGAGACCGTAAGAAAACAGCAGATCCATCACGTCATCCATTGTGAAGTGATTTATGCAATCTTAATACATCACATTAAAACATTTTAGTGTCTTTGCTCTCTTTATGCTGTTGGGAAGTACTCATTACTGTATTTGAAGTTTACCATTAAGATAAAGATTGGACTCACAGGGGAACTTTATGACTATATAATCCCAAATCAAGATGTGCTGTAATCGGATGAGTTTGAGACTGACCCGGGACATCTGAGACGCAGTGTTTCCTCCGGCTCCGAGAGACAGCATAGAGAGAGCAGCAGAGATGCTGAGAGGAGAGTAGAAGACATTGGCTGAAGCCTGTCCCTCAGAGATCTTCTGGAAGAGACTGAGAGAGAAGCGTGTGTGTGCCGCAGACAGATGCTCCATTCTGACACACTGAACACAAACACAGACAGAACTCAGTGTTTACACACCATTATATGGACTGCTTCATGAGAATGAATAATCACTATGAAGAGGAACACTTTGAACACATACAATCTCCATTTCAAATCCATAGTCAAGTCATCTTTATTTATATAGCGCTATTAACCATACAAATTGTCTCAAAGCACTTACAGTATTTAATATGAAAAGTGTGTCAATGATGCAGAAGGACAGTAGTAAACACTCAATTTTCAGTTAAATGCAGTTCTTCATTGAATTCCGTGATGTCTTTATCCAGCTCAGTTCAGTTTAAGTAGTATCTGTGCAATCAAGTCGACGATATCGTTGGATATTAAGCTATGACAAGCTATATTTTAGTTATCAGTTAAGTTACATTTCATGTCAACTTCCTCGTTGTCTGCAGTCATCGCTCTCTCGGTCAGGGTTGCCAGGTTTTCAAAACAAAACCCGCGCAATTACTACCCAAACCTAGCCCAGTCGCGTTTCGAGGTGGATCCCCCGATAATGATTCCGTTCAAAGGAGGAAATACAATGTTTTTGGCGGGGATCGCTCCGGGAGGGAGGTCGTATTTTAAGGGCTAAATGTAATGTTATTGGTGTCGCTTCAACCCGCGGACATGAAAAACAACCCGAGACAACAGCGTCAAAGTATCTGATTCCGCGTGAAAACCCCGGACTTGGCAACACTGCTCTCAGCCCATTGGACAAACGAACATCACAAACGACTGTGATTGGCCAACGTTGACCGAACTACGCGTAGAATGTCTTGACGCATCAAAATATGACAAAAAACAATCGCACTTTTGCTGAAATTGTGTCTTCAGATGTTTACATATATCGTTGACAAAAACAAAAAGCATCGAGACGCGTCATTAACGGTTACATGAAACATCTTAGTGTTTCAGCGTGTTGTTGCCTTTCACGTATTCATTAATAACTATCAAAATGCATTACTTAATGTTCTCGGTGTTCCGATTCATTAGAGATACTCACATGTTGTAAAACGAGTCTTCAGTTGGAGGAACTTCCGCAGAGAATGAATCCCCGGAGAGAGCGAGTTTATATGAGCAGCAGACACACCCTCAGGAACACACACACGAACACACACCCTCATGAACACACACACACTCATGAACACAAACAGACCCTCATAAACACACACATACTCATGGAAAACACACACACACACACACACTCATGAACACAAACAGACTCTCATAAACACACACACTCATGAACACAAACAGATCCTCATAAACACACACATACTCATGGAAAACACACACACACACACACACACAATCATGAACACAAACAGACTCTCATAAACACACACACACACACACACAATCATGAACACAAACAGACTCTCATAAACACACACACACACACACACTCATGAACACAAACAGACCCTCATAAACACACACATACTCATGGAAAACACACACACACACTCATGAACACAAACAGACTCTCATAAACACACACATACTCATGGAAAACACACACACTTATGAACACGCACCCTCGTGAACACACACACACGCCCTCATGAACACACAACACACACACACACTCATGAACACACACACACACACACACGAATACACACCCTCATGAACACACACACACAAACTCACACACACACACACACACACACACACACACTCATGAACACCCTTATGAACACACACACGAACACACACCCTCATGAACACACTCACACACACACACTCATGAACACACACAGACCCTCATAAACACAAACACACACACCCTCATGAACACACTCACTGACACCCTCATGAACACACGAACACACACACACATGACCTCACACACACACACCCCCTCATGAACACACAAACACACACACACATGAACTCACACACACACACACCCTCATGAACACACTCACACGCACACACACACACACTCATGAACACACACAGACCCACATAAACACAAACACACACATATTCATGAACACACACACACACACACACACACACTCATGAACACCCTTATGAACACACACACGAACACACACCCTCATGAACACACTCACACACACACACTCATGAACACACACAGACCCTCATAAACACAAACACACACACCCTCATGAACACACTCACTGACACCCTCATGAACACACGAACACACACACACATGACCTCACACACACACACACCCTCATGAACACAAACACACACACACATGAACTCACACACACACACACCCTCATGAACACACTCACACGCACACACACACACACTCATGAACACACACAGACCCACATAAACACAAACACACACATATTCATGAACACACACACACACACACACACACACATATGCTACACATGCATCAGTATTAAAACATCCAGACATAGAATTGAAAGTTACAATGAGTAAATTAGAAATAAAAGGGCTAAACTAAAAAGCTTTAAAAGATATATGGCAAATTAAATAGGATGGTGAGAATAAAGGACGGCATTTATATAAAATCATTGAAAATGAGAGGAGAAACATCTCTTGTTTTCATACAGCATCAGTCCTCAGCTCCTCTTTAGAAAAGAAACCAAGTATTAACGTCATTTAGTCAGGTTTAACTAGGGTAAGTCGTGGTCATTATTGTTAAATGTGCCTTCTGTGCTATAGCCTTTTTTTTGATTTTGTAATATTTGTAATATAAAATCCCAGTTTATGATGTGTAGTGTGTAGTACATGGTATTATGAACTAAGAAAAAATTACATAAAGACTATATACATAAAGAAATTATTTAGTAAAAAAATATACTTAAATTAAAATGTTCTATTGCTCAAGATTTTTTTTATTTTTTGTTTTAGCTTTGTACTCAATTTATACAGAGTTTATAATTTACGACACATAACAAAAATGTTAATAAACTAAAACATTTTACAGTAAAAATACTGTTAACAATAGGATACATGCTGTCACACGAAGACACGTTTATTTGTAAACTACCCATTATATATATATATATATATATATATCTGTATATATATATGTGTGTGTGTATATCTTCAAGAATCGGCTTAAAACCCTCCTCTTCCATCTTTATTTGACCCTCTAACTTTAACACTCACTATTATAATTCTATTCTTTAAAAAATCTAACTACCTTTCTAATCTTTTTGTATTCTATTTTCTTTTCATTTATTATGCAATTGTATATGTATGTGTGTGTGTATGTGTAAAGACCTCTAACTAGCTTGCTCTATTCTTTTATTTTTTAATTCTATCTGTTTTCCTTTTATTTATTATATTAGTTAAAATCTCATGCTACGTGTACTGTGTTAACCTAACTGAGACTTGTTATAGCACTTATATATCATTGCTCTTTTTGTTGTTTTTGATTGCTTCCACTGTCTTCATCTGTAAGCGCTTTGGATAAAAGCATCTGCTAAATGAATAAATGTAATGTAAATGTAATCTGTGTGTGTGCAGCACAGAAGCGGTCATCAGTAGCACAGGTATATTTGTAGAAACAGACAACAATACATTGTATGGGACAAAATTATATATTTTTTCTTTCATGTCAAAAATCATTAGGATATTAAGTAAAGATCATGTTCCCTGAAAATATTTAGTAAATTTTCAGATCTTCAAATAGTTGTATCTCAGACAAATAACTTCCTCTTAACAAACCAGACATCAATGTAAAAAGGTTTTCAGATTATGTATAAATCTCAATTTAGAAAAACTGACCCTTATTAATGATTTTGTGCTCCAGGGTCACATATATCTTTTCAATTAAAAATTTAATTAAATACTATCCTAGCCCTAACAGCTTAGAGCTTTGAAACGCCCCAGTGCTGTGTCTGGTGTCGATAACTTTTGCTCAGTCCACTTCCGGAATGTGACGTATGGTTCTACAGTCCATAGACAGTACCGGAAGTATAACTAACATTCAGCTCAAACACGCAACACGGAACACAGTCCGGTGCTCTGACCGATCCGATGGCCTCCGTGAGTTTGTTTGCAGCCTTCAGGCGGTTTGTGAGCAGAAATATCAAGATCCGGAGGATGAACGAATGCAGTTGGACCGATCGAATCAGAACTTCAGTAAGATCCACGTCAGAATTAGATTATCATATGCACAATATATAAAGCGCGTGTGTGTGTATATATACATATATATATATATATATATATATATATATATATACATACATATATATATATATATATATATATATATATATATATATATATATATATATATATATGTATGTATGCATGTTAAGAGCGAGCGAGCGAGCGAGAGAGAGTGTGTGTGTGTGTATGAGAGAGGGAGAGAGAGAGAGAGAGAGAGAGAGTGTGTGTGTGTGTGTATGAGAGAGGGAGAGAGAGAGAGAGTGTGTGTGTGTGTGTGTGTGAGAGAGGGAGAGAGAGAGAGTGTGTGTGTATGAGAGAGGGAGAGAGAGAGAGAGAGAGTGTGTGTGTGTGTATGAGAGAGGGAGAGAGAGAGAGTGTGTGTGTGTGTGTGTGTGTGTGTGAGAGAGGGAGAGAGAGAGTGTGTGTGAGAGAGAGAGAGAGTGTGTGTGTGTGTGAGAGAGAGAGAGAGAGAGAGGGAGAGAGAGAGTGTGTGTGTATGAGAGAGGGAGAGAGAGAGAGAGAGAGTGTGTGTGTGTGTGTGTATGAGAGAGGGAGAGAGAGAGAGAGAGGTTATGGGTGAGAGACAGGTGAAGGTCACTCTGCTGTTGTTTCTGATGGTTATGAACAGAGTTCTTGTGTTTGTGAGCAGTGTTGTGTGTTGTGTGTGTCAGAACAGAACAGCTTCGTTTCTCGTGGCTGTGACTCCACTGTCCTTCCTGATCTATGAGAGAGTGGCTCGTTTCTCTCCGGTTCGAGCGCTGGACTCAGGTAGTGTTGCTTGTTTTTCCTGCACTGAGCTCTCGATGAAGTCTTAGCGCTGCTGCTTGAATTAACTGCATCTTCTGTCCAGCTCAAGAAGTTTTAGAACAAGCAGATTATCTGTACAGCTGCGGAGAGACTCAGAAACTCCACCAGCTCCTGGTGCACCACAAAGACAGGTAAAACTAACCCGAGAAACCTAATTATCTGGTGTAAAGACAGAAAAAACCTGAAGCTGTGGGTAAAGGTGACGGGATCATCAGTTTTCAATGAAACCTTACCGTCTTCAGCCGCAGGTTCACGATGAGAGGATTCTGGTTATTCTCAGCCAGAACACAAACATCAGAAGTGTTAGATCATGCATGGATCTGTTTCAGATGTTCTGGAGGATGAACGGTGATGATCTAACACTTGTTTGCAGTGATGATGCAGAGTTTCTGTGGCGTTTGGCGCGAGCGTCCCGTGATCTGACGTCACTGTCCAGCATCAGCTCGGACGAGAAGAAGCGGCTCACATACGAGGCCCTCGACTACGCCAAGAGAGCTCTGGAGAAAAATGAGGCTTCCTTTGCAGCACACAAAGTAGATGATCATTTCTGTTAAATGTTTTGCAGTGTTTGAGCAAATATTTGATGTTTTATCACCCCGTCGTCTGCAGTGGTTCGCTATCTGCCTCAGTGACGTTGGTGATTATGAAGGGATCAAAGTGAAATTAGGAAATTCCTACATCATTAGAAACCACTTAGAGGTAAGATGAATTAAGTGTATTAAGTAACGTTCAGCACTGAATGAATGAAACACTTTAACACTCGTCTCTACAGCGAGCGATTGAACTCAATCCAAAGGATGCAACATCCATCCATATCCTGGGTTACTGGTGAGTTTGTATTCTGATATAAATATATAGCCACACTGGAAACTTTCAGTAACATCATGATCTGTTCCTTCGACTCTCTGTCTGTGTCTCGCAGGTGTTTCGCGTTCGCTGAATTAGCGTGGTACCAGCGGAAAGTTGCAGCTGTTATTTTTGCATCGCCTCCAACAGCCACTTATGAAGAGGTCTCTGAAAGGAATAATTCTATTGTGTAGACGCTTGAATTAACATCGAAGCTGTGGGAGTAATAAATGTGTTGTCTTCCTCAGGCTTTGGCATTTTTCCTGAAAGCTGAAGAAGGTCTGTATGAACACAAGCACCTTTATCTTGTTTCTTTATTTTACACGACTTTAACATTTCAATGTCTGGATTTAGTTGACCCAAATTTCTACAGTAAGAATCTGCTGATGCTGGGAAAGACGTTCATGATGCTGAGAGACGAGGAGCGTGCGGCGCTGTGGCTCACTAAAGCACGAGACTACCCTGCAGTCACAGAAGAAGACAAACAGGTTCACAAACACAGTTTAATCAGATTCATCCGTTATATCATCTGCAGAGGCGTAATCTTCTCGTTTGATCCGGTGCAGGTTCATAAGGAAGCGCTGGAGCTGCTGAAGAAACTCAACAGATGACGATCAGTCTGAAACTAACCCGATGTGATCGAACACTTACTCAGAGATGACTTCGATAATATTTGTAATTACTTGCCACTGATTGGTGGCAATTTATCATTCGCTATTTTAGACTCTTTTAATGTCTGCCATTAACAGAAGCAGAATAAAGAGACAAAATCTGACCCTAAAGCTGACGGTAACTGACTAGTACTGGTGTATTTGTAGCACACTTGAATGTTTGCTAGCTTCAGACAGATACGACGCCCACCAGCAAACAGACCTTGGACTGACTGCAGATCAGAGATCATCGGTGAACATTCAGTGTGTTACTGTCATGAGGAGTTTTAACTATTCAACACTCGTGTGCACCTGCAAACTATGAATACTCCAACTTCCATTTTCTCACAGAATCATTCAACTAGAAGCTACTTATTAAGAACGACAGAAAACAAAAGCAATTGAAGCAAAGAAAACACTGAAACCGATGGCATTAGTGTGAAACTGAAACATGGTGTTTGTTCTTTATTTACATGAATCAGATCTCAAATGTTTTGGGAGCAATTAAAATTAAAAAATGATTAAACTTTTTGTCTATTTTGAGCTTTTTGTGCAGATTATATTAAGCCAAACTAGTTAGAATAAAATCAGTTCTGTGCCAAGATGCAATTGAATAATAATAATAAAAAACAGAATCTACAAAAACTTCATCAGCGCTTGGAGAACACAAGAGACAGCAGAGTTTGTTTGAACTCATATTTTAATATGAAAGATATTCATGGACACAGTTCTCCTCCCCTGAAGGTCAAAGGCCACAGAAATAGTGAAGTGCTTCGAGCACATCTGATGTCTGCAGAGACTCTGGAGGAACCAATACTGATGGACAACAGCAATACTGTCCGAGCCAGTCGTGATGAATGATATGAGACACAGAGTCAATCATCTCTCAGTCTGCAGGCAGCCATGCAAGCGCTTAACTATCACAACTCGATGTTTGACACAAAGAAAACCCCAGGCACCTGATCAAACTCTA
Source organism: Carassius gibelio (assembly GCF_023724105.1). Lineage (NCBI taxonomy): Eukaryota > Metazoa > Chordata > Actinopteri > Cypriniformes > Cyprinidae > Carassius > Carassius gibelio. The sequence goes on from NC_068394.1 coordinate 210,441, forward strand.
CAATCATTCTGTAAAAGCTCTATAAAACTAGAGCCGCAAGTTTGGAGCTCTACTATAAAATCCTCTAATGTTGTTTTTTTTTTTTCAGGCTCATTTTAAAAACCCGCCAAATGAATAAAACAAAGCGTTGTTGTATATAGATATCAGCGTCGAAAAGATCAGAAAAGCTCAAACGCTTGCATATTCATGGGGAATCATGGTATGAAGATCGCTAAATGAGGTCTTAAGATAAAGATTTGGTTTGAAATGACAAAATAGCTTATTTACATTGGTAATCATCTGTGCAAGATTCATGGTTTTGTTTTACTTGGCCGTAAAGAGGAGAGACGTTTCATTACTCTTGACCGAATCCTTCCGTCTCCTCGATCGCAAAGAGCAGCTTCTCCTTCAGCTGTTCGTAGCTTTTGTAGGGGGGCAGATCCAGCCGGTTAAAGCTGAAACACACAGAACGGAGTGAGACGTGAACATCATCTGCTTGTGACGTCTGTCTTCATCCTGAAAACTCACCAGGTGTGACTCCGGGGCAGCCAGGTCTCTTTGCCCACCTTCTCAATGCAGAACTTCTGCGGTCCGTTGCTTCCTGGAGGATGAAGAATCGGAAGAGAAGAGTCAAATACGTCTGTGTCACACGGGTGATGGAGATAAACCGCTGAACACTCACCCATGAGTTCAGCGAAGCCCCCCAGAGGAAGTCTGCAGGTGCCCGTCACAAACTGCATCAGACGCAGACGCACCTCGTTATCCACCTCCTTCACCAACTGCACAGAGACAGTCACAGAACACCTTTAACGCTTCCTGTTTCAACAACAGCTGAACATCCTGGTCACGGACACAACTAATCCAGGAGAAACATGTCAAATGATCCAGGATTAACTCTAATAAAACAACGGAGGATGGATTATTCATTACCATTGACAAGAGAACATCTTAAACAACATGTTTGTTAGATCTTGAGAATCAATGTGAACATCACTTGTATTTAACATTAAATCAACAGATGTATCCACATGGACACACTTTCTGAAGTTAACTTTACATTTACAACCACTTCAAAATATATGATTAATTTAGTTAATTAATACATTAAATCACAGGGACAAAACACAGACAGAAAGTGCTGAAGTCACGTAGTCTGACAGACGGGTCACTAACAGCTGGTCTGTGATAGTCTCGTAGCTCGGTCAGGACATCATCCTCAGATGTGGTTTATCATCTAAACATGTGATCATCTTCACAGCCGCTCGCTTCTGACCAGAGAAGTGTGTGGAGTGTGGAAGATGAATAATAGAGCGATCATCTGCATTCAGGTTAAAATACAGATACATCTTTTGAATCTGTTAAAGGTCTGCTTTTAGTGTGCACTCACAACAAAACCTTGTGCTTTGGTAGAATACTGTCTTCTATCATCTAGATCTGTGAACTTGAGCGAATCGAGACTGTGTGCTGGCCTCACAGACGTGAAAAATACATCTACAGAAAGCAAAGAGTCTACTAAATGAACCAATTAAAAAAGGAAAAAATTAAAAACAATTCTTCCAGATTATGTAATCGGTATGAAACGTGCCCTGTGGAGACGAGTCGGTGTCGCTGACTTCACTGCAGCTGATACAGGACAGTTATCAGTCAATTATCATGAAGTCTTCCTCCGGTGTTTGTCCCTGATGCATTCATAATCATTACCTCTCTGTGTGCGCTGATAGGCTACAGGCAATTAAAAGCACATTGTTATGATTGATATGGTTTATTAATATAAATATCTGGTTTCACACCTGCCAGAACCAGATGATCTGTTTGCTGTTGCGTGTGTAGTGCCGATAGACCGTGTTCCTCTGCCAGTCCTGCAGATCCACCTCCTGCATGCCACACAACATCACCTGCAAACACACAAGCGTCCGTCACTCAGAGCTCCAGACGGTCAGACGGCTCTAACGGACCGCCACGCACCTCCAGCTCCTTCTCATCAAAGTACTGCAGCCACTGCAGCGGCACCACCTCGTTAAAGCCGTCCAGGAACGCTTTGGTCTGACTCTCCACGCCACGAGAAAACCTCCACTCGGCCATCAGCCTGCGGGACAGAAGAGAGCGTCAGGACCAGGACCCTCACAGCGGCTCGTGTGGCAGAGGGGGACGCGCTCTTACCCAATATACTCCTCTTTATTCTCCTCCGTCACCAGGACATTGGCACCGTCTGCTTTCAGGTCATGTGATGTGATTTTGCCCAGGATCTCCATGTCCACTGAGAAGTACATCTCAAGGCCACACTCCTCGATGTTGTTGTCTCTGTGGATGAATCACATGAGCGGTGATCAGCAGACCACAGAAACCTTTACTGTGACCTCTGACCTCATCATTCCAGGTCATAGATTAGTGAAAACTGAAGATGGAAACTCTAGAAGTATAATGCACTTGCTAGCTGTTTTCACCTTCAGAAGGTCAGGATGGTTTACAGTATGAGACAGACGCACCTGATCCAGATGAGAGAGTTATAGAACTCCGGATCGATGGACTCCAGATCCTTCAGGATCAGTTTCTTATTGAGCATCCGCTTGTAGAAGGGCAACGAGAAGCCGGTGTCGATGAACTTCCCGTGGAAGAGAGCCTGCAAACACAGACGAGACCGGTCTACAGACTTCAGCTTCACTGGTGTGTGTGTGTGTGTGTGTGTGTGTAAATGAGTGAGTGAGTGTGAGTGAGTGAGTGAGTGTGGGAGTGAGTGTGTGTGTGTGTAAATGAGTGAGTGAGTGAGTGTGTGTGTAAATGAGTGAGTGAGTGTGTGTGTGTGTGTATAAATGAGTGAGTGAGTGTGTGTGTGTGTAAATGAGTGAGTGAGTGTGTGTGTGTGTAAATGAGTGAGTGTGTGTGTGTGTGTGTAAATGAGTGAGTGAGTGTGTGTGTGTGTAAATGAGTGAGTGAGTGTGTGTGTGTGTGTAAATGAGTGAGTGTGTGTGTGTGTGTAAATGAGAGTGTGTGTGTGTGTGTAAATGAGTGAGTGTGTGTGTGTGTGTGTGTGTGTGTAAGTGAGTGAGAGTGTGTGTGTGAGTGAGTGAGTGTGTGTGTGTGTAAATGAGTGAGTGAGTGTGTGTGTGTGTAAATGAGTGAGTGAGTGTGTGTGTGTGTGTAAATGAGGGAGTGAGTGTGTGTAAATGAGTGAGTGTGTGTGTGTGTGTGTGGGAGTGAGTGTGTGTGTGTGTGTGTGTGTGTGTGTAAATGAGTGAGTGAGTGTGTGTGTGTGT
>NC_068394.1:218673-236173 GCF_023724105.1 Carassius gibelio
TTTGAAGAACAGTGATGGAAAGATGCCCCACAAGCATTTCCTGTAACTAGTGTTATGGTGCTTCTTCTGTGGGGCAAATAAGGAGTTTCGGTGTGAGAGCGCCCCCTGGCTTTTAGAAGCAGCAGCATTCAAACAAACTTCCTGCGCATAAAAAAGAAAAAAAACACCAAAGACCAAATCGTGTGTGGGTTATTTTCAGTTTATAGTGTATCAAAATGATTTGGCCTAATCCCCTCCCAGAACCGTCTCTGCATCAGAAGAATATCATATGACAGCGTTTGTTCACAGGCTTCACTGTGCAACTCTTACAAATAACCATTTTTGTTCAAACTTCCCAGGAAGTGACGATTCTGTTAATTTGAACACACAGGATGGAAACAGGTGTTTTATATGCTAATATTTTATGGCATAGTTCAGCGTTGGATGGGAACAGAAGTATTGTGAGACTGATGGACTCACACGGCAGATTTGCCCGTCCGCGGGTCACTGAAGGTCGTGGTGCGCGTGTTATGATCCACAAAGTAGCGCACTCCCTCCCTGGTGTAACGGATCTCCCAGCCCTCGGGGAGCGGGTCCTCGTTCTGCAGCCTGATTCACACACACACACGCGTGAGGAGAGGGAGATCTGAAGGTCACAGAGGTCACGAGGAGTTTCACTCACCCTTGTGTTCGTGGATCTTCCCACTGCGTCGTCTTTGTGCTGTGATTGACGAAGTAGACGCGATCGTTGGTGTCGACACGGCGCTCTGAGAACATGAACACAGCACACTCACAGTCACACACACACACACACACGTGTGACCCAGCGGAGCGCTAACTTACCCCAGCCGGGGGGCAGCGGCCCCAGAGGATCGTTCTCAGCAGACATCATGGAGGCCTGGAGACAGAGACAGAGCGTGAGCAGACGAGCATCAGTGTGTGAACGACTGAATCCCCATCACAGACTGCTGAATGTACCGAGTACAGGTATCTCTGGTTGAACTGGTGCATTGCTCCCTGCAGCTGACTGCGCTGGGACTGCCACTGCTCAAAGTTCCTCACAGACTCCATCGTCGGCCGCTGCCACGTGGTGGTGCGCGTGTTATGATCCACGTAATAAATCCTGCCGCGGTTATCCACCCTCCGCTCCCAGCTACAGTCAGAGCGAGAGAAGGTGATCAAGAACTCTGTTAACGTTACACACACATCTGTACAAACAACTAACACTTCATCTCCATAAAACTGAGCTGCGCATCCATCTGCACTCTCTAGCAGAACGACATAATAATTATGTATTAAACATGTTTCCTGAACACTCCTCCATCACTACTGCCACACACACATCACTCACAGTGTCAGAACTTGACTAGATAAACTACTGTAATGTTGAAGCCATACCTGGGATCACAAATCATCAGATCTCAGAAAGACGCCTCACATGCATTACAGATGTCAAAGTGCTCATTCTGGAATCTGAATACAGATTTACGCTTTTTTTCCCCCAAGATTAAACAGATTTCATCTTTACTCACTTTGTACTCCGTGATATTCACTATTTTTGTGTTATAACATTGTTTTAAATGCTGTTTTTATTAGTATAACAATAAGTGTAACTGTTTCATCACTGTTTTCATTAACATTTAATGCTCTGGAATATGAAAACCATGTGATGCCTGTGCAACCTGACCAGCCTGCAGCCCTCAAATGATGAATATTCCAGTCATAAACAGCAATGAGCCGCTCGATCAGACGTCAAATAAGACTCTGAGCTGAGACACAGAACGAATCTGAACACACTTCAGCTGTGGTGTGTGTGTGTGTCTCACCCCATCGGTAAGGGCTGAGGTCGCTCCCAGGTCGTTGTTCTTGTGTTGTGATCGACGTAGTACGTTCTGCCGTGAGGATCCTTCCTCTGCTCCCACCTAAGAAAACACAAACTCACTCAGATTAAAGTGCAATGCGTGCATGTGTGTGTGAGTGAGTGAGTGTGTGTGTGTGTGTGTGTGAGAATGAGTGAGTGTGCGAGTGAGTGTGTATGTGTGTGTGAGTGTGTGTGAGAATGAGTGAGTGTGCGAGTGAGTGTGTATGTGTGTGTGAGTGTGTGTGAGTGAGAATGAGTGAGTGTGTATGTGTGTGTGAGTAAGTGTGTGTGAGTGAGAGAGTGAGTGTGTGTGCAAGTGAGAGTGTGTGAGAGTGTGCGCGTGTGTGTGCACGAGTGAGTGTGAGTGCACGTGAGTGTGAGTTCGCATGAATGTGTGCGTGCGAGAGTAAGAAAGTGAGTGTGTTTGACCGTGTGTGTGTGTGCATACGAGTGAGTGTGTGTTTGAGAGTGTGTGTGCACGCGAGTGACTGTGTGTGAGTGAGTGAGTGATTGTGTGAGTGTATTAGTGCGAGTGAGCGAGTGTGTGTGCATGCGAGTGTGTGTGAGTGTGTGCGAGTTAGTGACTGTGTATGTGTGTGTGTGTGAGTGAGTTAGTTAGTGAATGTGTGTGTGAGTGAGTGAGTGTGTGTGTGTATGAGTGAGTGAGTGAGTGAGTGAGTAGGTGTGCGTGTGAGTGAGTGCGAGTAAGTGTGTGTGTGTGTGTGTGTGTGAGAGAATGAGTGAGTGTGTGTGCGAGTGAGAGGGTGTGTGAGTGAGAGTGTTTATGTGTGTGTGAGTAAGTGTGTGTGAGTGAAAGAGTGAGTGGGTTTGCGAGTGAGGGTGTGTGTGACTGTGTAAGTAAGTGTGGGTGCGTGTGTGTGAATGAGTGAGTGTGTGCGCGAGTGAGAGAGTGAGTGTGTGTGCAAGTGAGAGTGTGTGAGAGTGAGAGTGTGCGCGTGTGTGTGCATGAGTGAGTGTGAGTGCACGTGAGTGTGCGTGCGCATGAATGTGTGCGTGCGAGAGTAAGACAGTGAGTGTGTTTGACCGCGTGTGTGTGTGCATACGCGTGTGTGTGTGTGAGTGCGTGAGTGATTGTGTGAGTGTATTTGTGCGAGTGAGTGAGTGTGTGTGCATGCGAGTGTGAGAGAGAGTGTGTGAGGGAGTGTGTGTGAGTGTGTGCGAGTTAGTGACTGTGTATGTGTGTGTGTGTGAGTGAGTTAGTTAGTGAATGTGTGTGTGAGTGAGTGAGTGTGTGTGTGTGTGAGTGAGTTAGTTAGTGAATGTGTGTGTGAGTGAGTGAGTGAGTGTGTGTGTGTGTGTGTGTGTGAGTGAGTGAGTGAGTGTGAGAGAGAGTGTGAAAGAGTGTGTGAGGGAGTGTGTGTGAGTGTGTGCGAGTTAGTGACTGTGTGTGTGTGTGAGTGAGTTAGTGAATGTGTGTGTGGTGTGTGTGAGTTTGTGTGTGTGTGTGAGTGAGTGATTGTGTGTGTGAGTGAGTGATTGTGTGTGTGTGTGTGAGTGTGAGTGAGTGAGTTTGTGTGTGTGTGAGTGTGTGTGTGAGTGATTGTGTGTGTGAGTGAGTGAGTGAGTGAGTGTGTGTGTGTGTGTGTGTGAAAGAGAGAGAGAGAGTCTGACCCCGGTGGCAGTGGCTCTGGTCCGGCTGGAGGCGGCTGTTGTGGTGGTTTTCCTCCGTCAGGTGCAGATGGGCTGGAGCTGGGTAGGGTGGGGTTAGGGTTGGAGCTGGAGGCAGCAGGGGTCAGTGTGTTGGCTGCTACAGATGAGGAAGAGGGAGGTGGTGATGAGACAGCAGCGCCACCTGCAGGAGAGGAGGAAGTACTGCAGGAAACTTCAGCAACAGCGGCATCCTCATTATCACCCGCAGACGCCAGATCACAACCCTCGCCATTCACTGACGGACAAACAGACAGACAGACTCTGATGACCCTGCATGTGTGCTAAAACTAACACTCCCAGACAAACTGAGAACATTTATCAGCCAAAGCATACAGAGGGGCAGCTACAATCATCCATCTCGTTTATTTAGAAATGTTATTCAAGAAGTTCATTAGAAAGAAAATTCTGTGACATCCACAGGAAATGAGCAGCAGACTCTCACCGGCGGTGCTGTTCTCGTCACTGCCAGCGGGCTGCGGAGGGGGCGTGGCCTTTGGACTCAGGGTTTGGTGCGAAGGGGAGGAGTCTCTGTCTCCATTGAGGAGGGGGGAGGGGCTAAGCTCACTGTTGGCAGATGAGGTGGGCGGAGCTTCATTCTCCAGTCCATCTGAGCCGTTGACAGATCTGCAGAATTGCACAGTTAAGCCAACAATACATTTCATCTCTAATGTTGGGAACACACGGGCTACAGGAGTGTCGTGAGGAACCAGAAAACACCTCAGACTCACCTGGTCTGAGTCCTTGCAGAACTCTCGTCTGGGTTCTCATGAAAAGCATCTCCATTCTGATGGACTTCTGGAGACAGACAGACAGACAGACAGAGGTCACAGACAGCTGGAGTGCTGGAGGTCAGAGGTCAGATTAGGGTTAGGAACGTGCAGGTGTTCTTACTGCTCGCAGTGGTTGGGTTCCCATTGTGCATGTGCTGTGGGTCGAACGAGAGTCCGTCCAGGAAGACTGTGAGTTCACCAGTGGACACGACTCCGTTCTTACCGTCCACGGTCAGCGTCAACACCTCGCAAACATTCTCCACTGAAACACAACATCACATCACAACACTGATCTGGGCTTCATGAAGAGCTCTGAGCTGACATTAGTGCTCTTCTTGTTAATAAATCTGTTTAATCGTGAATAATAGGGGTGCTCCGATCACGATCGGCCGATCGTTAATGCGCATCTCGTCAGTAAAGCCGGTTCTCTAATCAGCGGTTAATTCCATCAGGTGCTTGAGTTCACATAGAGCAGCTGTTAACTGAGAAGATGCGCCAAAAAACGCTGAAAATGAAGTGGATTTGCGCATCTTCGCTATTAACAACGGCTCTGTGTAGTAACAGCTGCTCTATGTTAGAGAACCGCTTTACTGACGAGATGCGCAAAACGATCGGCCGATCGTGATCGGAGCACCCCTACTGAATAATGTTTCTGGCATGTGTAAACTACCAAACAACAGGTCACGCGTTCAGAGGCTTGCTGCGACATACATTTGCCGTCGTGTTTCCGAAGCGTCCCACTCAGGTCCAGCGAGGCTTTTCCCAGCAGCGCGTCGGCCTTCAGCGTGTGATGACTCCAGACTCTGAAATCCAGCTGCGAGTCTGGCGTTATATTCCTGCAGCGACACACAGAAGTTAAACGTGTCCGAAACTAAACAGCTGAGCACATCAGTTCATTTGCTTACTAACTCTGGTCTCAGATTATGAATATTATTAATGAGCTGCAACAGAGAGCATCAGTCAAACAGCAGCAAATAGCCTGACTGTGTTTCTGACCATAAACGTGGACAGCTGCAGCAGTAACATCACACTCAGCATTTAATGACATACTTTTCCATGTAACTGATTTAAAGTTATGACCAGCCTTAAAGAACAGGTCATTCATTCATTAGATAAGACAGTTATTCCACTAGTCCTGCACCGTCATGAACAGCATCATCACAGCTTTCACGAGACACTCACAGCGTCAGACGTTCGTCCCATTTGGGGCTGGATGAACTGTGGGATTTGGTGGTTTTCTTGCTCTCTCCCTCTGACGTCACTTCCACATAGATGGCCGTTCCAAACCAGTTCTTCTTCCTCTTGAGTTTGGCACATGAAACTGACACATTAACACAACACAGTCAGCATCTGAAGAAAACGTGTCACTTCCTGTTCCTGTTGTGTTGTCTTACCGACGGCGTGCAGCTGAGAGCGTTCTCTGTTGTTACTGCTACAGTCACTTCTGGAGGAGCCCGAGGCCATGACCTCAAACACACCACACACTCCATCAACTACAGGACCTGAATGAACACACGCTCAACTCATCGCTAAAGTCACACACTGTTTCAGACCGCGCCTAAACTCTCAATCCTTTCACTAACAGCTTTCTATTCGCTACAGTGTTTCACATTAATATATTGTATGAAATTGTCATGCTTTTACTTGAATCAAAAGAGCATTTTATCTTGGTAAACTCATAGTTTGTCCAGAACCAGTGAACAAGGCCAGGGTTTCTCACACATTGATTTATTTGTGGGAGGCCTCCACAATATCAAAACTGACCGCCACAAATAGAGGCTTTGACTTCACTGAATAAACGTGAGCACTGCACATATCAAAATCAAAAACCGGTGCGAGTGTTTTTATATCACTGTATTTCAGAAGGAAAGCATCTGTATTTAGAACATTTTTGATGTCATTTTCATTTCATTCTAAACAAACTCACACAAACTCTGGATCTCCATGTTCAGAGGAATTATTTCACTCCTGTTATCCACAAGTGTCGATTTAAATATAATGTCATAACACTTTACTCATACTAGTTAATCATGGAAGCTATTATAGTAAAACTCTCAGAAAACCCAAAGTGCTTAAATCAAAAGATAAGAGTAGAAAAAAACACCCTGAAACTTCATCTTCAGGAGACCCATCAGTACCTCATCATCCCCAAACTACAACAGAATAAAACACTTGATGAAATATGATCAACTCACAATTGATGTGCGTGAAACGCCTGTGATTCTTCAGCCGTCACTGAGACCCATGATTCACTGCAACACAAGAGAGTCACATCAGACAGCATTCACCGGCTTAGGAGAGACGCCGCGTCCGGTCAGAGCGTCCACCGGCTCAGAAGAGACGCACGCGTCCGGTCAGAGCATTCACCGGCTCAGAAGAGACGCACGCGTCCGGTCAGAGCATTCACCGGCTCAGGAGAGACGCACGCGTCCGGACAGAGCATTCACCGGCTCAGGAGAGACGCCGCGTCCGGTCAGAGCGTCCACCGGCTCAGGAGAGACGCACGCGTCCGGTCAGAGCGTTCACCGTCTCAGGAGAGACGCACGCGTCCGGTCAGAGCATTCACCGGCTCAGGAGAGACGCCGCGTCCGGTCAGAGCGTTCACCGGCTCAGGAGAGACGCACGCGTCCGGTCAGAGCATTCACCGGCTCAGGAGAGACGCCGCGTCCGGTCAGAGCGTTCACCGGCTCAGGAGAGACGCACGCGTCCGGTCAGAGCGTTCACCGGCTCAGGAGAGACGCACGCGTCCGGTCAGAGCGTTCACCGGCTCAGAAGAGACGCACGCGTCCGGTCAGAGCATTCACCGGCTCAGGAGAGACGCACGCGTCCGGTCAGAGCGTTCACCGTCTCAGGAGAGACGCACGCGTCCGGTCAGAGCGTCCACCGGCTCAGGAGAGACGCACGCGTCCGGTCAGAGCGTTCACCGGCTCAGGAGAGACGCACGCGTCCGGTCAGAGCGTTCACCGGCTCAGGAGACGCACGCGTCCGGTCAGAGCGTCCACCGGCTTAGGAGAGACGCCGCGTCCGGTCAGAGCGTTCACCGGCTCAGGAGACGCACGCGTCCGGTCAGAGCGTTCACCGGCTCAGGAGACGCACACGTCCGGTCAGAGCGTTCACCGGCTCAGGAGACGCAAGCGTCCGGTCAGAGCGTTCACCGGCTCAGGAGACGCACGCGTCCGGTCAGAGCGTCCACCGGCTCAGGAGAGACGCACGCGTCCGGTCAGAGCGTTCACCGTCTCAGGAGAGACGCACGCGTCCGGTCAGAGCGTCCACCGGCTTAGGAGAGACGCCGCGTCCGGTCAGAGCGTCCACCGGCTTAGGAGAGACGCCGCGTCCGGTCAGAGCGTTCACCGGCTCAGGAGACGCACGCGTCCGGTCAGAGCGTTCACCGGCTCAGGAGACGCACACGTCCGGTCAGAGCGTTCACCGGCTCAGGAGACGCAAGCGTCCGGTCAGAGCGTTCACCGGCTCAGGAGACGCACGCGTCCGGTCAGAGCGTCCACCGGCTCAGGAGAGACGCACGCGTCCGGTCAGAGCGTTCACCGTCTCAGGAGAGACGCACGCGTCCGGTCAGAGCGTCCACCGGCTTAGGAGAGACGCCGCGTCCGGTCAGAGCGTTCACCGGCTCAGGAGACGCACGCGTCCGGTCAGAGTGTCCACCGTCTCAGGAGAGACGCACGCGTCCGGTCAGAGCGTCCACCGGCTCAGGAGAGACGCACGCGTCCGGTCAGAGCGTCCACCAGCTCAGGAGAGACGCACGCGTCCGGTCAGAGCGTCCACCGTCTCAGGAGAGACGCACGCGTCCGGTCAGAGCGTCCACCGGCTTAGGAGAGACGCCGCGTCCGGTCAGAGCATTCACCGGCTCAAGAAAGACGCACGCGTCTGGTCAGAGCGTTCACCGGCTCAGGAGAGACGCACGCGTCCGGTCAGAGCAGAACTGACTCGTCTCTGTGATTCTGGCCTCATGGACGTCCACTGGAAGACAAGCTTCATGTTTAGTAAACGCTGTGTGAATTTGCTGGTTTGCAGTGAGCAATAGTTTTATAGACACTGAGCAGGTTTCTTATAAATGAAGTTTTTGCTAGCTGAATTTTTTTGAAGTATCAGTCTGTCTGATATTAATGTGACATTAATTAATCTCAATACTTCTCCGCTGCTGATAAAGTATAACAAGTTTTAATCAGCTGTCTGTCCGTTAGGTCAGGGTTGGTTAGCTTAGGATAGGGTCAGGGTTAGGGTTAGTTAAGGTTAGGGTAGGTTAGGTCAGGGTTGGTTCAGAGATGTCTGTGTTTATTAGTCAGTCTCTCTGCGGCCTGTTACCGTCGCCAGCCGCCCCTTAATGGCTCAACAGACGCACAAATGATCGTAAATGAGTTTCATATTCGTTAATTGAAAGTCAATGTCCAGTGGATCTGATTCTGTTGTGCAATTCGGTGACTAAACGCCAATTTTCCGCCGTTTCTCTGCGAACTAATGCTAACAGGCTAACATATTAGCGCCACGGCTAACGGCGCGATCACACACACACATAAACTGTCACTGCTAACAAACACACACTGTTGTGACTGTCACACTGTCCTGACACACACCTGTGCGTCTCTTAAACACGCATTCGGGTGTGTGTTTGTGTGTGTCTGTCAGTAATCGGGTTTAATCTGTATAAGGCCTGTAGCCGCCACGCTATTTCCACATTTTAACCTGCAGAATAACCGTGAAATTCTGCAGCGACAGTAATAATAATAATTTTAAAAAGCCTTAATATGTCCATTACTTTTAACTGATCAAACAAACAGTTTAACTCACCAGGCGCTGCTGCGGGACTGCGACTCAAGCTGACTGAACTGAGCACGCGCCTCCGACTGGCACGCGCGCGCGTGCACGCACTCACTCACTCACTCACTCACTCACTCACTCACTCACTCTGTCTGTCTGTCTGTCTGTCTCTCTCTCTCTCTCACTCACTCACACGCACACATACACACTCACATACTCTCTCTCAAACACACACACACACTCACTCACTCGCTCGCTCTCTCTCTCTCTCACTCACACACATACACACTCACATACTCTCTCTCTCTCACACACACACTCACTCTCTTACACACACAAAAACACATTCTCACTCTCTCTCTCTCACACACACACACAGACACACTCACATACTCTCTCTCTCTCACAAACACACTCACTCTCTTACACACACAAACACACATTCTCACTCTCTCTCTCTCACACACACACACAGACACACTCTCTCTTCAGTGTTGATAGTGAGACTAAATGAAGTGTTAGTCTGAAGCGCAGGGCTCTGATTCCTCTCACAGCTCAGAGTCAGGTGTATGTTTAACAGAGAGACAGTAAAGTACAAGATTAACTTCACACACTGTTCATAAACTACATACACACCAGTGTTGGGAAGGTTTCTTTAATAGGCAGCAGATAACAGGTTACCCTATTTAAAATGTAATAAGTAGTGTAACTATTTTAATTACTTTATTAACGTAACCGATTACATTTGATTACTTTTCTACATTTCTAACAAATATCTTCGACTGTTCTCATTTTGAGACCGGGTTAATCTTACAGAAGTGCTCTGATTCCTGTCAGAATCCTTCTTCACTTGAATTAAAATTATAATTATTGAATTTTAAAGCACAGCCACAAGAAAACCAGACTTACTTTGAGATCTTTCTGAGGTTAAACACAGGTTTGAAGATATAGTTTAACAGCTATGATGGGAAACACATCTAACAATGCGTCAGGGGGAAAACAGTTCATCTTAGATAATAAAGAATAAACACAAATCCAAATCAAATAAGCACGTTCCTATCTCCTGAAACATTGGTGTCTTATATTTTAAAGCAGTCAACGCAATTTGGAGAAAAAAAAATTAACCTTGTCTGTACGTGTCTGAAAATATTGACATGTAACCCCCTTTGTATTTTTGTAATCTAATCATTTCATAAGTACCTGTAATTTAATTACACATTTTTTTCCAGTAACTGTAACAGATTAGAGTTGCATCTTTTTTGTAATTAAATTACATCTTTTCCATTACATGTGAGATACAGACTCCACTGAAAGTGTCCTGACATAGAGAAGCTTCTTTATTAAATTAATTTCTAATGATCAGAACATTGGCAATATTTCTCAGTCCATCCCACAATCCTCTGAACATCAGGGACATATTTGCATAACTGTTGTTGTCAGAGCCATCAACCCAAGAAGCATGAACCGGATCAGAAGTGTGACAGAAACAGATTATATTGCTGTAAACGTGAAGACATTAAGTTCAGTGGAGTTTAAGTCACAGTCGATGAAGAGAGCATCTGCTTCTGTACATCCTTCCTCCAGTGAAACATGATCAATTCATCGAGCACAAAACACACGGAGAGACATTCTGAAGCATCGCAGAAGCAAACAGAACAAACAGAAAGCACATGTTAATATGCAAGTCTTTAAATACATAAAACTCTGGGGAAAGACACAAGGCCCGTGTCATCGGTGAAACTCTGTGAGAAGGCACACGGCTTCAAACGAAGCTTTAATGAAGTGTTGGACATGATTTCATCAAGTAGTGTAGAAGCATATATCCCATAATCCCTCAGGACCGTAAAGTGCATACAGAGCCACAGGCCTCGGCTGGGATGTAAATATGGCTTTCAGTGAAGCAGAAAACTGAACTAAAAACTAACACACGAGCACTGCATGATTATGATGACCATCAACTGATAACAGTGAACAACACCAGTCTCACTCATTTACACCTCAAAAACTAAACTGAAAACAGACGTAACCCTGAGAACAGAGAGATGTGTTCCAGCAGCGGCTCTCAGTCTCGGTGTGCTGCTGATTGTCGAGTGATTCTGCTTCCTGTCGTCGGGTGAGGCGTGTGGCGTGCTCGTGTCGGGGCTAAACCTCACATGGTGCCTCCTCCATCACGACTGCAAACGGGAACCAGAATAACCCCAGAGAGATGCTCAGTGGTCCAGAGCAGTGACCTGAACTACAGGAGGAGACGCACCGCTGATGGACGGACCACACCAACACACAGAGCCCTGAGACGAGCGGAGCACAGCCCTGCACACACACACACCACACACATCAGGGCATCTGCATCAAAGGCAGCAACACATCTTTTCTTCTGCATTCTGACAACTTATCAAAAATGTAAAAAAAAAAATGTGATGCAGGGATTGGTTCTATGCATCAGTTGTTGGTTTGTGGGCGTGGCTTAGTTTGAGGGGCGGGGTTTAAGAGCACTAAATAATTGGAGAATCCTGCATTCATCACCAGACAGAGGATGTTATGACATTATTAAACTAATATATGAATTAATCATTCATAGTAAGACCAATAGCATGTATTAAATTGCAAGCTGATATTTTTTGACTTTATCATTAAAATAAAACAAATACAAAGTTCTCTCAAATTCTGCACAGACTGGCTCTAGAGCACTCACTGTGTTTCATCAGGCAGCTCCTGATCGGCCTCCACAGCAGAAGACTCTACGTCCAGACTGCAGTCGCTGCCCGCTCCAGACACACAACACGGACTGTCTGGAGTGAGAACGTCCCCGCTGACACACACACACACACACACACACTCAGTCTGACTGCTGTAACACTGCACTGATGCTGTGAGTCTGTAAAATTTTCTGGATTTACTTGATTCGTCCTTCCAGCGTCTGAATGTGCCGCTCTTTCTCTTCCAGTGTTTTCTTTAAGCAGTTTATCTCTCGCTGTTTATCAAGAAGTTCCTTCTGAAGCCTGTAGTTACACTCCTCTAGAGTCTCACAGAACGCCTGATGGACACACACACACACACACACACTGAACTGAACTCTCGAGTCCTGTGCTGCTTTTAAAATCCTCATTTGCACTTTTATTAACTCTGTCTTAACATTTTCATTTTCTACATCTACCCTTAATGCCACCTTAATTACAGTCATTGGCCAGGGTTAGAGTCATGTGACCTCACATTAAAGGATTGTGGGTAATCAGTAAGATGAGTTAAAGGGTCATGAAACCTTATATTTTAACAACATTTACATCAAACATGGCTAACAGTGTCTTCTGTGATGTACACCTCCCTTAAATTCTCCGAAAGTGCAGTTTACTCACCCGACTCTCCTCCAGACTGTCAAAGGGTCCAGGAGGATCGTCCAGACACAGGAACTCTCGCACCGCCGCACTGAGGAGCACACATCCGTCACACACATCCGTCCGTCTAATAAAGCATCACAAATGCTGGACCGAGCAGTGAATCCACACTCACCAGTTGGAGATGTCTTTATGGGCCACGAGGTTCTGGAGGAAGGTCTGCAGACCCAGCTGTCTGTCCTCCAAGAACTCCGTCTCATAGTTGTCTTTGAACCAGCGCTTCGGAGGAAGAGACAGTCTGAACCCCGGAAACATGTCCTTCAGCTGCAGAGAGACACCGCGTCAGCGGAGCACACACACACACACACACACACACACACACACAGACACACATGCACACACACAGACACACTGACACTGATACTGCCACACACACTGACACACACACACACACACAAACACGCACACACACTCTAACACACACACACCATCTCTCTCACACACACACTCTAACACAAACACACTCTAACACACACACTGACACTGATACTGACACACACACTGACACACACACACACTCTAACACACACACACACACACTCTAACATATACACCATCTCTCTCACACACACAGACACACATGCACACACACACACAGACACACTCACACTGACACTGATACTGACACACACACACACACACTCTAACACACACACTGACACACACACCGACACACACTCTAACATACACACCATCTCTCTCACACACACACACACACTCTAACACACACACACACACACTCTAACATATACACCATCTCTCTCACACACACAGACACACATGCACACACACACACAGACACACTCACACTGACACTGATACTGACACACACACACACACACTCTAACACACACACACACACACTCTAACATATACACCATCTCTCTCACACACACAGACACACATGCACACACACACACAGACACACTCACACTGACACTGATACTGACACACACACACACACACTCTAACACACACACTGACACACACACCGACACACACTCTAACATACACACCATCTCTCTCACACACACACTCTAACACACTCTAACATACACACACTGACACTGATATGTTATGCTGATGATACGCAGCTCTATATTTCCTCGCAGCCCGGTGAAACACACCAATTTGAAAAACTAATGGAATGCATAGTCGATATAAAAAACTGGATGACGAGTAATTTCTTACTGCTAAATTCAGAAAAAACAGAGGTGTTAATTATAGGACCTAAAAACTCTGCTTGTAATAACCTAGAACACTGTCTAAGACTTGATGACCGCTCTGTCAATTCTTCGTCATCAGTTAGGAACCTAGGTGTGCTACTTGATCGCAATCTTTCCCTAGAAAGCCACGTTTCTAGCATTTGTAAAACTGCATTTTTCCATCTCAAAAATATATCTAAATTACGGCCTATGCTCTCAATGTCAAATGCAGAAATGTTAATCCATGCATTTATGACTTCAAGGTTAGATTATTGTAATGCTTTATTGGGTGGTTGTTCTGCACGCTTGGTAAACAAACTACAGCTAGTCCAAAATGCAGCAGCAAGAGTTCTTACTAGAACCAGGAAGTATGACCATATTAGCCCGGTCCTGTCCACACTGCACTGGCTCCCTATCAAACATCGTATAGATTTTAAAATATTGCTTATTACTTATAAAGCCCTGAATGGTTTAGCACCTCAGTATTTGAATGATCTCCTTTTACATTATACTCCTCTACGTCCGCTACGTTCTCAAAACTCAGGCAATTTGATAATACCTAGAATATCAAAATCAACTGCGGGCGGCAGATCCTTTTCCTATTTGGCGCCTAAACTCTGGAATAACCTACCTAACATTGTTCGGGAGGCAGACACACTCTTGCAGTTTAAATCTAGATTAAAGACCCATCTCTTTAACCTGGCATACACATAACATACTAATATGCTTTTAATATCAAAATCCGTTAAAGGATTTTTAGGCTGCATTAATTAGGTAAACTGGAACCGGAACACTTCCCATAACACCCAATGTACTTTCTACATCATTAGAAGAATGGCATCTACGCTAATATTTGTCTGTTTCTCTCTTGTTCCGAGGTCACCGTGGCCACCAGATCCAGTCTGTGTCCAGATCAGAGGGTCACTGCAGTCACCCGGATCCAGTACGTATCCAGACCAGATGGTGGATCAGCACCTAGAAAGGACCTCTACTGCCCTGAAAGACAGCAGAGACCAGGACAACTAGATCCCAGATACAGATCCCCTGTAAAGACCTTGTCTCAGAGGAGCACCAGGACAAGACCACAGGAAACAGATGATTCTTCTGCACAATCTGACTTTGCTGCAGTCTGGAATTGAACTACTGGTTTCGTCTGGTCAGAGGAGAACTGGCCCCTCCAACTGAACCTGGTTTCTCCCAAGGTTTTTTTCTCCATTCTGTCACCGATGGAGTTTCGGTTCCTTGCCGCTGTCGCCTCTGGCTTGCTTAGTTGGGGTCACTTCATCTACAGCGATATCATTGACTTGATTGCAAATTAAAACAGACACTATTTCAACTGAACAGAGATGACATAACTGAATTCAATGATGAACTGCCTTTAACTATCATTTTGCATTATTGAGACACTGTTTTCCAAATGAATGTTGTTCAGTGCTTTGACGCAATGTATTTTGTTTAAAGCACTATATAAATAAAGGTGATTGATTGATTGATTGATTGATTGATACTGACACACACACTGACACACACACTCTAACACACACACACACTCTAACACACACAGACACTGATACTGACACACACTCACAAACCCTAACACACAAACACACACACTGACACACACACACATGTCTGGTCAGCTATCCTTGTGGGGACTCTCCATAGGTGTAATGGTTTTTATACTGTACAGACCGCATTTTTATATTTTCAAGAAACTTCATTCTGTGTAATTTATTTGCTTGTTTACCCGTGGGGACCTCAATTTAGGTCCCCACCGTGACACGAGTCCCCATGAGTCTGTGTGTATTCAGGTTTAAGTCCCCACCAGAATAGAAAAACAAGTACACACACACACACACTCACAAACTCTAACACACAAACACACACACTCTAACACACATACACACACACACTGACACACACACACACACTAACACTTACACTGACACACACACACACTCTAACATACACACCATCTCTCTCACACACACACACTCTAACACACACACACACACACACACTCTAACATACACACACACACACACACACACACACAATCTCTCTCACACATACACACACTCTCCTGACCTTATCGTTGAGTCTTGAGAAGTCAGTGTAGCGTCTGAACACGACCCAGCTCTCGTCCACAGTCTTCTTCACCAGAACCTTATAGACCTGCAGCAGATGGACGTTTAGTCTCTACACACCAGACACTGAGCAGAATCACCAGACCGATTAAACTCATGATCTTTAGTCCCGGTCACAGCTACAACAGCAACTCTATTCTTCTGTTTCCAGTCCGTGGTTCGGAGCACTGCCTACATCATCTGATTTCAGTAAATCAGTTAAAAAACTTCTCAGAATGTCACCGTTGATGATCTCAGTGGACCCATAAACCAGCGTCTGTATGGTGTTTTACCTGCTTTTAGATCAGTTTTCATCATTTTAATATTTGTATAATAAAAAGGAAGAACAGTAGTTCATTGTCTCTTATCCATCCCTGATTAGCCATAAAACACCCAGAACAAGCAAACCTAATGAATAAACGAACACATCTTATACATACATATCATCTTAATCTACATTTGCAGTTTGAAAAACATGCATTTTCTGGTTTCTCCCATCACTAGAGGACATGTGGGCGGGGCTGCAGCTTGTGACTGGTCAGACACACGTGACTCACAAACCAATGAGCTCGAAGAGAGACCTGCTGCAGTTCTTACTGACTCTAACCCTGACACTGAACCAGACTAACTCTGTATCTGTGATCAGTGTGAGATCTGAACCAGACTAACTCTGTATCTGTGATCAGTGTGAGATCTGAACCAGACTAACTCTGTATCTGTGATCAGTGTGAGATCTGAACCAGACTAACTCTGTATCTGTGATCAGTGTGAGATCTGAACCAGACTAACTCTGTATCTGTGATCAGTGTGAGATCTGAACCAGACTAACTCTGTATCTGTGATCAGTGTGAGATCTGAACCAGACTAACTCTGTATCTGTGATCAGAGTGAGATCTGAACCAGACTAACTCTGTATCTGTGATCAGAGTGAGATCTGAACCAGACTAACTCTGTATCTGTGATCAGTGTGAGATCTGAACCAGACTAACTCTGTATCTGTGATCAGTGTGAGATCTGAACCAGACTAACTCTGTATCTGTGATTAGTGTGAGATCTGAACCAGACTAACCAGACTAACTCTGTATCTGTGATTTGTGTCAGATCTGAACCAGACTAACTCTGTATCTGTGATTAGTGTGAGATCTGAACCAGACTAACTCTGTATCTGTGATCAGTGTGAGATCTGAACCAGACTAACTCTGTATCTGTGATCAGTGTGAGATCTGAACAAGTTTAAGATCTGAACCAGACTAACTCTGTATCTTTGATTAGTGTGAGATCTGAACCAGACTAACTCTGTATCTGTGATTAGTGTGAGATCTGAACCAGACTAACCAGACTAACTCTGTATCTGTGATTTGTGTCAGATCTGAACCAGACTAACTCTGTATCTGTGATTAGTGTGAGATCTGAACCAGACTAACTCTGTATCTGTGATCAGTGTGAGATCTGAACCAGACTAACTCTGTATCTGTGATCAGTGTGAGATCTGAACAAGTTTAAGATCTGAACCAGACTAACTCTGTATCTGTGATTAGTGTGAGATCTGAACCAGACTAACTCTGTATCTGTGATTAGTGTGAGATCTGAACCAGACGAACTCTGTATCTGTGATTAGTGTGAGATCTGAACCAGACTAACTCTGTATCTGTGATTAGTGTGAGATCTGAACCAGACTAACTCTGTATCTGTGATTAGTGTGAGATCTGAACCAGACTAACTC
>NC_068394.1:241173-253673 GCF_023724105.1 Carassius gibelio
TGTCTGTCCCATCTAGTGTAGCTCTGATCACTGAGTGGACCCCAAACCTCACTTCCATACAGCGCTATGGGCTGAAGCACACTATCAAAGATTTTACACCAAATTGGAATCGGTATTTCAATATTTTGGAATTTTTTCCTGATTGCATATAGAGCTCTTCGAGCTTTATCTTTGAGAGCATTCACTGCCGAACTGAAACTCCCCGATGCAGTGAGGGTCAGACCGAGGTAAGTGTACTGCATCGTGTGTTCTAGAGCGGTGCTGCCTAGACTGAACTGGTGTCTGTGTTCCTGACACCTGGGCTTCTTCTGGAAGACCATAATGTTGGTCTTGTTGAGGTTTACTGCCAGGGCCCAGTTCTGGCAGTAGTTGTCCAGCAGGTCCAGCTGCTGCTGTAGTCCCTGTGGGGTGGAGGACAGCAGCACCAGATCATCTGCGTACAGCAATAGCTTGATGTTCTTGTCTTGTAGAGAGAGTCCAGGGGCTGTAGACTGTTCCAGCTGCACCGCTAACTCATTGATGTAAATGTTGAACAGAGTTGGACTCAGACTACAGCCCTGCCGCACTCCTCTTTTCTGGGTGAAGAATTCTGTATGTTTGTTGCCAATTCGGATCGCACATTTGTTGTTCGAATACATTGATTTTATAATGTCAAAAACTTTACCCCCTACACCACTTTGTAAAAGTTTATAGTATAATCCGTCATGCCAAATAGAATCAAATGCTTTTTTGAAATCGACAAAGCATGCAAATATTTTTCCGTTTTGGGTCTGTTTTACGTGTTTATTGATTAGGGTGTGTAGGGTGTAAATGTGGTCAGTCGTTCTGTGATTTGGAAGGAAGCCAATCTGACTCGGGCTCAGGACATTGTGCTCGTTAAGGAAGTTTACCATTCTATGGTTTAAAATACTGCTAAATAACTTCCCCAGATTACTGCTCACACAGATGCCTCTGAAATTATTCGGGTCCAATCTGTCTCCACTCTTGTGAATAGGGGTAATGAGTCCTCGGCTCCAGATGTCAGGAAAGCAGCCTGAACTAAGAACAGTGTTGAATAATTTGAGCACAGCTGTCTGAAGCTCAGGTGTGCTGTGTTTCAGCATTTCACCTAGAATGCTGTCAGGACCACAAGATTTCTTACATTTTAGGCTTTTGAGTTTGTTTGTCAATTCTTTAAATGTAATTGGGAAGTCAAGTGGATTTTGATTATTTTTAATAGTGTCTTCATAAGTTTGTAGATTTTGTTTGATCAGATCATAATTGTCATTGAGTTGTTTTGGTGGGATTTCTTGATATAAATTTTCAAAGTGTTGTGTCCAAATGTTTCCGTCTTGTATTGGTAGATCTTGTGGTTTTGTTGTGCTCAGATTATTCCACATATCCCAGAACTGATTTTGATTTATTGAATGTTCTATTTCTTCTAAACTTTTGTTCAGATGGTGTTGCTTTTTTGCTCTAATTGTGTCTTTGTATTGTTTTAGTTTTGAACAGTATTCAGTTCTTATGTTGGTGTCGTATGGTTCTTTATGTTTCAGATTTGATAATTTTCTAAGTTGTTTTCTTAATGTTTTACAGTCTGAGTCAAACCATTTTTCATCTTTTGGTGTTTTTTTAATGAATTTTTTGCCTTTCTTTTTCAATTCACTTATATATGCTGCTTTTTGAAATATGTTATTGATTTCATTTGTAGCCAAATTAACACCATCTTTAGTTGTTTCAAATTGTTTGTTCATAAATATAGTGATTAGATTCTTCAGTTGTTCAGAATTCAGGGCATGGATGAATTTCTCTGCGCTGTCTGAAGTCCATCTGTATTTCTGCTGGACCTGAAACATTGTGCAGGTTTCCAGCTTGATTTGTTCTGGTGTGTGATTTGTTTTAATATAAATGTTAGTTTGGTTATGGTCAGAAAGTGGAGTTTGCTGTTTGACAGTGAATGCACTGAAGGAGGAGGGGTCCATGTCAGTGATGGCGTAGTCAACTACACTAGCTCCAAGAGCTGAACAACACGTGAACCTCCCTAAAGAGTCCCCTCGGATCCTGCCATTAAGGATGTACAGGCCTAAAGCTCGGCAGAGGTGCACTAACTCGGAACCAGTTTTGTTTACAGTTTGGTCAAGATTATTTCTCGCTGGAAGATTTCTTGTGAGACCCAGGGAGCTCTGGCCAAAGATATATTGATTCCCCTTTGGATCTATGTAATCAGGTTCAGATCCAGTTCTTGCATTAAAGTCTCCACACAGCAGCACATTTCCCTGGGCCTGGAAACGGCTGATCTCTGTGTGGATGTTGTTCAGATACTCTTCATCATGGTAAGGGGATTCTGCTGGGGGGATATAGATCTCTCTCTCTCTCTCTCTAACACACACACACACACACACACACACACACACAGTCTCTCTCTCTCTCTGTCTCACTCACACACAGTCTCTCTCTCTCTCTCTCTCTCTCTCTCTCTCTCTCAAACACACACACATACACACACTCTCTCTTCTCTCTCTATCACTCTCTCTCACACACACACACACACACACACACACACTCTCTCTCTCTCTCCCTCACACACACACACACAATCTGAGGAGGAACACCAGCGCGGCGGGAGGTGACGTCACAGTGATTCATGATTAAAGCCAAACTAACAACACGCGATAACCAAAAAACAGCACATTTACACCATATTTGATTATCTTGAGTAATTCAGCCACATTTCAAATGTTCAATGATAGTAATAAGTGAATATGTTCATCTTTACTGTATATTTTGCCCGCTGTTATTCCTCCATTCACCGTCTGATGCTCGGCCGGAAGATCGTCATCACGCCACGGCGGAGATGACGCGTAATGTACGCTTGAAACAAACAACAACAACAAAAAAATAGATAACGTTATTTTAACGAAGCGAGTTTGACAGATGTGCAGTTTGCGATTGTGTTATTCTCGTGAGCCGATTCGTTTCGATAAACTATTTAAACCAGTTCAAAAACCGCTTCGGTCGAACTGGACTGATGCGATATGTTTTGTTTTCAAGGTTTGTTACGGTTTAATCGAACAGTAAAATCCCTGAACAGACTGTACACATGAATATATCATAGACTGTATAAAAACACGAATATATCGATCCGTATCGCAGCACTAAAGAGGCAGTGTTTCATGGGGCTTCTCCGATTGGTCAGATTCTTGTGATCTGCAGTCACGTGGAATCGGAACGCGGAAGTGTGGGTTTCCAGGAAGCTTGATTCGCTCTGTCGCCTGTCTGGAGCGTCTCGTGTGTGTGTGTGTGTGTGTGTGTGTGTGAGAGAGAGAGAGAGAGAGAGAGAGAGAGAGAGAGAGAGATGGATGCTCGGCTCTGTGTGCTGCTCAGCGCCGCGGTTCTGATCCGCTGTGTGCTGCTGTGCATCGGTGTGTATCAGGATCAGAATCTGCAGCTCAAGTACACGGATGTGGATTATCACGTGTTCACGGACGCCTCCAGGTTCATCACACAGGTGTGAATGCTTGGGTCTGTTCTGCACTGTGTGTGGAACTCACTTTTGCTACATAGGAGATTCATGCTTTGACAAATCATTATTATGAGGTTAACTAAATTATGACTATAATGATGGCATAAAATTAACAAAATTTTAAGCAAAAAGACTTAATTACGACATTAAAAGTTACACTTATGAGAAAAAGGGTCAAGTAAAAATGATCACAGTCACAATGAGATAAGTCATAATTTATGTCTTGACTATGGCTTTTTATCTAACAATTACATTTTTGTTTCTTATAATGTTAATGTTGTAATATATATAGCACGTTCGGCGTCAGCAGCAGCGCCAGCTCTGTAATATACATACATGCTGAATTGATGTGTGTTAATTTTCTCTTTCTTGTTAACAATAAAAAAGAAAATAAATGGGAGTCCTATCCAATAACAGGCCAGTAAAAGAAGACTGTGACTGTTTGTAGAGTGTGGACATGACCCTGAGGTCAGCTGGTGATGGTGTGGTGGGGTCATGACCCTGAGGTCAGCTGGTGATGATGTGCTGGGGTCATGACCCTGAGGTCAGCTGGTGATGATGTGCTGGGGTCATGACCCTGAGGTCAGCTGGTGATGATGTGCTGTGTCCGCAGGGTCAGAGTCCGTATGAGAGATCCACGTACCGCTACACTCCTCTGCTGGCGCTGCTGCTGACGCCGAACGTGCTCCTGAGCGCTCACTGCGGGAAGCTGCTGTTCGTGGGCTGTGATCTTCTGTCCACTCTGCTGCTCTTCCGGCTGCTGGTTCTGCGTGGCTCGTCCCGGAGCTCGGCGAGGGTTTACTGCGGTCTGTGGCTGTTTAACCCTCTGACCATCGGTGTGTCCACCCGTGGGAACGCCGAGTCTCTGCTAGCTGTGCTGGTTCTGTCCTCACTGCTGTGTCTGGAGTCCAGGAGACGGACGTCTGCAGCGCTTCTGTTCGGTCTATCCGTCCACATGAAGATCTACCCGGTCACTTACACGCTGCCCATCGCTCTCTCCCTGACCGGAGCACCGTCCCGCGGCCGAGGACTGATCCAGAACCTGCTCCGCTGCTTCAACAGGGATCTGCTGCAGTTTGCGGCTGTTTCTGGATCAGTGTTCTTGGCTCTGAACCTCATCTTCTACAGCATGTAAGTCACTCACACACCAGTAGTTTTGCAGTATTTATTCTTCTTGATTCTGCGCTGTCTTGATAGTTAAGTCTCATCAAGTTCCTCCTTCACTGGTTTTAAAAAGTATCCCATGATGCCAGTCTGCAGTGTCTCTGCATGGTTCCCAGTCCTCCTCACAGTCTGCATCACTGCAGTGTTAGTGTAGTGTGTGGAGAACAGTAATCACAATAATGATCTGTAACGAGCTGATGAAGGCACCTGTGTTTGTCTCGTGTTGAAGGTACGGCTGGGAGTTCCTCCAGGAGTCGTATCTGTTCCACCTGACGCGCAGAGACATCCGTCACAACTTCTCTCCGTACTTCTACATGCTGTATGTGACGGCGGAGCATCGCTGGAGCGGCGTCCTGTCGCTCGTCTGCTTCCTGCCACAGCTTCTGCTGCTGCTGCTGTCCTCGCTGGCCTTCCGCTCTGACCTGCCCTTCTGCTGCTTCATCCACACCGCCGTCTTCGTCAGCTTCAACAAAGTCTGCACTTCCCAGGTGTGTGGCGCTCACAGCTGTTCCTGATGGCAGAGAAGTATAAAATACTAGAGACCCATACTTGAGTAAAAGTACAAGTGCTCTATCAAAAAAGTGACTTGAGTAGAAGTTGAAGTGCTCTTTAAGCACCACACTTAAGTAGAAGTACTAAAGTATTCAACATTTTTTGTACTTAAGTATTGCAAGTAGTCTATTTTAAAATTTACTACTCAAGTACTGAAAGTAAAAGTACAAGTATTGTGTTATGTAGTTATTAAAGAAAGTAGTCAAAAGTTTGAACATATTGTTTGTACTATTTCAAATGATTAACCTAAAGGACAATCACAATTCCTTTGGCTGTAACTTTTTTAAAGAAAAAAACAGATTTCGCCCAATTTGCTAAATTATGTCATTAATAACTTACCCTCATGTTGTTCCAAACATGCAAGACCTCCGTTTATTTTTGGAACACAGTTTAAGATATTTTAGATTAAGTCCGAGAGCTCTCAGTCCCTCCATTGAAGCTATGTGTATGGTATACTGTCCATGTCCAGAAAGGTAAGAAAAACATCATCAAAGTAGTCCATGTGACATCAGAGTGTCAGTTAAATATAAGAAATAGCAAAAACTATGACTTTATTCAGCATTGTCTTCACTTCCGTGTCTGTTGTAAGAGTTCAAAACAAAGCAGTTTGTGATATCCGGTTCGCGAAAGAATCATTAGATGTAACCGGATCTTTTTGAAACAGTTCACCAAATCGAACTGAATCGTTTTAAACGGTTCGCGTCTCCAATACGCATTAATCCACAAATGACTTAAACTGTTAACTTGTTCAATGTGGCTGACACGCCCTATGAGTTAAAACCAACCAATATCCCGGAGTAATTCACTCAAACAGTACACTGACTGAACTGCTGTGAAGAGAGAACTGAAGATGAACACCGAGCCGAGCCAGATAACGAACAACAGACTGACTCGTTTACGAGTCAAGAACCATTTACGAATTCGTGTCCGATTCGAGAACCGAGGAGCTGATGATACTGCGCATGTGTGATTCAGCGTGAAGCAAACCGACACACAGAGCGTCTGCAATCATCGCCAATGACGTCATTACGTCGAGCGCAAAAGAACCGGTGAACGGTTTTCTTCAATCGGTTTATTGAATCGAACTGTCTGCTGAATAACTACTGCTGATCCGGAAACCGATGCAACCGGTTCTTGACTCGTGAACGAGTCATTATCTAGCTCGGCTCGGTGTTCATCTCTCTTCACAGCAGTTCAGTCAGCACGCGCTTGATTCGCTCAATGATGTGCCAGCTTCATCCAAGCTTCATCAAACCTGTCATCTACAGCTCTGGCAGTGGTAATGTGGGTTTGTAATGGAATGATTCGTAACATTTTTATAATTGTAACGAGTAACGATGCAGCACATTAAAAAAATATCGGAGTAAAAGTATTAAACTCATCGAAAATATGTACTTAAGTAAAAGTGGAAGTAGGGGAAAAAAATAATACTCTACTAAAGTACAGATACCGCCTTTTAGTACTTAAGTACAGAAGTGAAGTAGTTCTACTTCGTTACTATACATCTCTGCCTGATGGTTTGTGATGCTCTGCTGAGCGTGTGCTTCTCTCTCCGCAGTATTTTCTGTGGTATCTGTGTCTGCTGCCGCTGGTTGTGTCTCGACTGACGCTGGGCTGGAGACGAGGTCTCGGGCTGCTGCTGCTGTGGTTTGTGGGACAGGTGAGCTCAATATCTGTGTTTGTCTTTGGTTTTGGCAGCGGGACTGAGTTTTTCTGTCATGTTTGTGGATGTGTTCGCAGGCGCTGTGGCTGTCGCCGGCGTATTATCTGGAGTTCGAGGGCTGGAACACTTTTGCTCTCATCTGGATCGCCGGCCTGCTGTTCCTCCTCATAAACTCTCTCATACTGGGACAAATAATCTCCCATTACAGACCCGCGGACGCCCAGCTGAAGAAGACCGACTGAACATCATCACTCCTCAACGATCACATGTAGATATGGAGAAGAGTGTTTCTGCTTGTGTTCTGGATATATTCAGCAGATCCTGGAGATGGACGAGCTGACCACTAGATGTCACCCAGCAGCAGTTCTACAGATCTGATGTTGAACAAGCAGATGCAGACTTTAAGTGCTGGACTTTAAACACTTTAAACACAAACTACATTTGAGACCAAGTCTGTTGCTCTCACAGATGAACTTTTACTGGACTTGTGTTTCAGACGTGTAAATGCTTTGTGATCGTGATAATGAGTGTTTGTGTCCATGCAGATATTATCATGAGTGTGAACAAACATGTTTTATGAATGATATCTGCACGTCTGATCTTGCTCCGCCCACCCGACGATGTCAGCACCAATAGGAGTGAGTGTTGCGTGGTGGTGGGCGGGGCCTCTGATGATTCACTGCTGAAGTTAATAATTGAGCTGGTGCTGGAGAAGAGCAGCGGAGTGCAGTGAAGGGTTAAACACGGTTAAATCATCTCACCTGCTGGGACCAGCATCCTCTCTGTGTGCGCTTCAGTCCAGCACAACCCTGGTTTAAGCTTTAAAATACTTCTGTTGTCACATAATGTTCTGGTTAACATTTTTTCCTCAAAATACTGGCTGCCATTATTGATTGAACAGAAACAGTCTGCAGATCTGTTTATGTCTGACACATTCACTCGCACACAATACTGTCTTATTAAAGTCATCAAAAGAAGAATTTGAATCACAAGGGGAAATGATTAATTATCCATTATTCATATTAAAATACTGCAATAGTACATATGCATGGACTTTTTGTAATAAAAGATTTTTATTTTTATAAATGTAATAAATATAACAGGAAGACTGCTTTGCAGCTACAAACTTGTGTAAAACATTACTGCATCTTCTGTTAATATTTATTGCCCATATTGAATGCCAGAGGCAAAACGTCATGTTAAAATCCTTCCGGAAAAAGTGCAAAAGGCCATTAAACAATAAATACAAATTATTGATACAAATGAACCTTCCAGAAACAGCTCATCTAACAGGAAGCTATGCGTTTTCTTCCAGTTTACTAGCCCTAGTAGTGCAAGTGCAGCATTATTATTATTAATACATTTGAACAGTAGTTTTATATGAAGTCATAATTACGAGCACTAAACTTCAGAGCATGCTCTATTAAACACATGAAATGTTTGGCATTTTTATCAATTCCAAAGAGAATTTAACATCACAATGTTTAAGAGCCTAAATGTTTGACAATTTATTACTGTTTTATTACTGGTCTGCTTCAGCATGTTAGTTCTCTTGAGTGTTTAATGAGAGAGATATCAGAAGACAAAGAACACAAACTTCTGATCAAATCTTCCATTTCTAAACATTAAATACTTAATAAAGATGCAGATGAAATACTTTAATAAAACAACTGTTAAAAGTAAACCAATAATCAAGATTGATAGACTCAAGATTATTGTGAACACACTCAGGGTCATTTCAGATTATTGTGTTTTTCTGTTCTCATTTTTCTGTTGGTCATTTTTACTTATGCATTTTCAACAAACAGACAAACTGTGAAAGAAATACTAGCTTCACTATACAACAGTGCACATAGAAGAAAATAATGATAGCCCAAACTAAATCTAACCAGACGCTCAGACGCTGAACCTGACAGAAACACTTCACTATCAGTGATTCTTAGGATGTGTGTCTTGTTTTCCAGAACAAGATACAAGCAAACATGGCTTAAGATGATTAGTCTTGTTTTCCAAAAAGATCGTCTAAACGAGTGACAAAAAAAAAGGTTCAAAGGAAAAATTGCTATTTGTTTTTGTAAGCTCAAGTTTGAACCCTAGTTCAGAAATCAAGACTTTATATTTAGGTGATTTTACATTTCCAGTAAATGTGTCTGGATTTAAGGATGTGAGTGTGTGTGTGTGTGTGTGTCTGTGTGGGTGTGTGTGTGTGTGTGAGTGTGTGTGTGTGTGTGTGTGTGTGGGTGTGTGTGTGAGTGTGTGTCTGTGTGGGTGTGGGTGTGTGTGTGTGTGTGTGTGTGTGTGTGTGAGTGTGTGTGTGTGTGTGTGTGTGGGTGTGTGTGTGTGTGTGTGTGTGTGTGGGTGTGTGTGTGTGTGTGTGTGTGTGTGTGTGTGTGTGTGTGTGTGTGTGTGTGTGTGTAACACGGTGACTGTGTGTTGAAAGGCAGCACATGAGTGTCCAGACTGAGACTGAAGGTGGAGCTCTACTGCATGAAGACGCAGGGGTTGCTCCGGTGTGTGCTGCTCATGTTGATCCTCGAGCCGCTGCTGGAGACGTCGAGCCACAGCGGAGCGTCAGTCGGCTCCTGTTTGATGCAGTGAAGCAGCCCGTGACCTTTGAACTCATAGCCCGTTTTGTAGTCGTGCTGTACATACTCTTTGTAATCAGCAGCGTAGGCGTCCACACACTGTGAGGTCAGTGCTTCTCTGTTCAGGACGCTCTTGAGCGCTCGCGTCCCGCTGTAAGTGTTCGAGGGATAGTGACTGCTGTACGTGGTTCCCTTCATCCTCTGGCAGGAATACTGCTCTCCGTATCCACCCTCCGCTTTCATCTGCACACTGTCACAGCCGCTCAGGTAACGCTCCCCATCCGTCCAGGGCCGTCCGCAGCCGTTCTCCGAGTCCGAGTCTTGCTCCATCTTTATGGGCGGCTCCAGCATCACGTGTGTGTCGTATCCCTCGCCGGGAGCTTCGTAGCAGAAGTTCTCGCTCTTGATGCTGTAGTCGTCGTACGCCTCAGCTCTGTGACTGTAATATCCAGAGTCTGATCGATGCGTGTGTCTGCAGAGCCGAGCGCCGGGCAGCAGGTCGACCGTCCGGACCGAGGAGCTTCTCACGGGCCACCCGCCGCAGTCCAGGCCCTGACCACTCGACCTGCAGAAGATCACAGACTCGTCTGGACCGTAGTGACCTTCGCTCTTGTACCTGACGCTGTCTTGGCTCATGTGTGGACGGCTGAGAGGATCGTCTCTGTCACTGACGAGACAAACACACACACACACACACACTCATGAATCAGCACTAACCATAACTCTCCATCACGACTCAATCTCTGAAATATTAGTCTGAAAACATGATAATGCTAATAATGTTATTCTCAAACTATAGACAGTCTCGTGAAGGCCAGCTGTGAGTGACCTGCACACCAGCAGCACAGAGCCTGCTCTTACTTGTGATCTAACGAGGTGAGGACGCCGGGGTTCCTGTGTTTGCCCTTCATCACGCCGCTCTTCATCTTCATCTCGGTGATGGAGGGCAGGAGCAGAGGAACAGCGACGCAGAACAGAGCCAGCTGAGGAGGCAGAAGCGCTCCGGACGACGTCTTCTTCCTCTGACCGTGAAGGAGCTTCAGTCTTCCCTGAAACTGCATCGTCTGCAAGCAAAGAGAAGTTCAGACGTCCTCGCTCTCTTCTTAAAGTTGTGTGTGATTGTGTATGGTAACATCTTCAGACATGAGAGTGGACATTAACGTCAAGAGCAGTTGTCTTTCCTG
Source organism: Carassius gibelio (assembly GCF_023724105.1). Taxonomy (NCBI): domain Eukaryota; kingdom Metazoa; phylum Chordata; class Actinopteri; order Cypriniformes; family Cyprinidae; genus Carassius; species Carassius gibelio. The sequence continues at coordinate 251,824 of NC_068394.1, forward strand.
AAGCACACAAAGCCAAATCACACCCTGGATCTGTTCTTCCAGCAGCCTAAACCATGAAACCGGTCTGGAATGTTTTTTCTGTGTGGGATCCATTTACTGAAAAATCTAATGAAAAACACTAGTAGAAGTTGTTCTTCAGATGGCCGCACGCAGGTCTCCCATCGCACAAACTCATTTATCTGTGTCTGTGGCCTGAATCCTCACCAGGAATCCAGAGCTGCTGTCCAGTAAGCAGCGCACGCGCAGGATGAAGCAGCGGTTCAGGAAGCAGGAGAACTCCGGAGGAACGTCACCCGACTCAGACTGAAACAAACTGCTGAACACGAAACCTTCACCTAAGAAACAGACAAGAGTGTTACATGTGTGTGAGAGTGTGTGTGTCTGTTGTGTGTGTGTGTGTGCGTGTGTGTGTGTGTGTGTGCGTGTGTGAGTGTGTGTGTGTGGTGTGTGTGTGTGTGTGTGTGTGTGTGTGTGAGTGTGTGTGTGTGTGTGTGTGTGTGTGTGTGTGTGTGTGTGTGTGTGTGTGTGTGTGTGTGAGTGTGTGTGTGTGTGTGTGTGTGAGAGTGTGTGCGTGTGTGAGTGTGTGTATGTGTGTGTGTGTGTGTGTGGTGTGTGTGTGTGAGAGTGTGTGTGTGTGTGTGTGTGTGTGTGTGGTGTGTGTGTGTGTAGGTGTGTGTGTGTGTGTGTGTGTGTGTGTGTGTGTGTGAGTGTGTGTGTGGTGTGTGTGTGTAGGTGTGTGTGTGTGTGTGTGTGTGTGAGAGTGTGTGTGTGTGTAGTCGCACCCGATCCGTCAGGTGAAGGGTTCATGGCCCAGTGCAGCTGCTGTCTGAACTGCTGTCTGTCATCCACGTGAATATAATCAAACACGTTCTGATGCATCACATCCGTCTGTGGAGAGAGAGAGACCCCAGTCATCACGAAGGGTTAATACAGGTGTTTACACACGGCACGCTTGACCCTTCGGCTGAAACAGGTCAGAATCAAGCTGCCTAATCTTCCACAAATGTTCCGTACAAGCCAAGAAACTGCAGTTTGCAATATTTTATTAATTTTTTTTAAAGTGGACTTTTATTTCACTCTTTTCTAATCGTAAATATGAAGTTTGGACTTTTAAAATACTAATATTACTTAATAACTTTATATAATTATAACAATATATAATTACTATATAGACATACTTTTCATGTGGAATCTGCAGCTTTATTGTGGTCAGACTGCTCAGATCCTGGATGTCTGTATAAAGCTGTGGGTAATTATGTGTTAAACGTTGCGTGACACTGAAGCACAGCAGATCCCAGCCCTCCCAAAATAACTCTGCATGTCTAATACTTCCTCTGCTTCGCCTTTTTGTCCGAAATTACAGATTATTTCTATAATACTGAAGCTTGACTCATATTTTCCATACGACAGGCACGCAAAGCTCTCTGAACATTTGCCTTGTAAAGCAGCAGTTCCGTGTGACTGACCGCTTCAGATCCGCTGCTGAAAGAAGAAAACAACCTGCTGCTTCTGAGACTGAACTCACTGTTCATCAGAGGATTACTGACACAGAGACACTGGCACTGAGAGAGTTACTGTAACACTGCTCCTCAAACACACACATTACCACAGCACACACACACACACACACACACACACTAATAACACACACACACACACACACACACACTAATAACACACTAATAACACACACACACACACTTTAACACACACACACACACACACACACTCGCACTGAGAGAGTTACTGTAACACTGCTCCTCAAACACACACATTACCACAGCACACACACACACACACACACACACACTAATAACACACACACACACACACACACACACACACTAATA
>NC_068394.1:256173-263673 GCF_023724105.1 Carassius gibelio
GAAACATCAGGTCAGGGCAGGTTGAGTGTTTTCTCTAACATCATGACAGACACACACACACTGAGCAGCAAATACACAGCAGTTCTTGTGTTCTCCTAACAGATACGGCAGTTTCTCCTGCTTCGGAAGAGTTTTAAATGTCTGATGGATCTGTTGTATTTTATCATAGAACCCTGTCCGTATGTCCGTGTATTTGGGGCATTTTGTTAAGAAGTGCAGTTCTGTTTCCATCTGATTCAGATCACAGTGTGAACACAGTCTCTGCTCCGCTGGCAGCCATGTTTTTCTGTGTCTGGCCGTCTCTATCATCAGCTTGTGTCCGCTGAGTCTGTATCTGGTCAGTGTGCTCCTCAGTTTCTGATCTGACACTGTGTACAGATACTCTGCCATACTGTACTCTCTCTTTAGAGTCAGATAGCATAGCATTTTACTCTGTTGATCTGTTTGGGTTTGCCAGTGAGTGATGTAGTTCTGTTTGATTTGTGCAGTAATCTGATTGATTCTGATGTGATTCAGAGCATCAGTAGATGTTAGTGGAGCATCAGTACTGAAGCTCTGGATCAGCTGAGGGAGGGGACTGCTTTCTTTGCTCATCTCTTGGTATTGAAGGGCTTTATAATGATATGATTGGGGGTCACTGAGTTTCAGATGTTTCCAGAATTTAATTGCCCTTTTTTGTATCTTTACGATTAGAGGATATTTGCCTAATTCTGCCCTGCATGTGTTATTTGTTGTGTGCCGGTGCACGTGTAATATATTTTTACACAGTTCTGCATGCAGGGTCTCAATTGGATGTTTTTCCCATTTGGTGAAATCTTGATTTGGATTGGTCAGTGGACCCCACACCTCACTGCCATAGAGTGCAATGGGCTCAATTACTGATTCTAATATTTTCAGCCAAATTCTAATAGGGATTTCTATAGGACATTGCCGTTTTATGGCGTAGAAGGCCCTGCGTGCTTTATCTCTCAGTTCATTCACAGCATGATTAAAGTTTCCTGTGGACGTGATTTTCAAACCCAGGTAGTTGTAGTGTGATGTGTGTGTTATCGGGTTAGTGCCTAATGTAAATGTGTGTTGTGTTCCCTGGGATCTGGATCTTTTCTGGAAGATCATGATTTTGGTTTTCTTCAGGCTGACTGTCAGGGCCCAGGTCTGGCAGTATTGTTCTAGCAGGTCCAGGTTCTGCTGTAGACCATGTTGAGTGGGAGACAGCAGAAGCAGATCGTCAGCATACAGCAGGCATCTGATCTGTGAGGTGTGTAGTGTGAGGCCAGGGGCTGCGGATCGCTCCAGACTGCTTGCCAGTTCATTGATGTAGATGTTAAATAATGTTGGGCTTAAGCAGCAGCCCTGTCTCACACCACGCTCTTGGGAAAGATACCTCGTACGTTGGGTGCCGATTTTTACGCCACATTTACCTTCAATGTACATTGATTTGATAAGGTCATAGGTTTTACCTCCTATGCCGCTTTCAATAAGTTTGTAAAACAGTCCTTGGTGCCAAATTGAGTCAAAAGCTTTTTTAAAGTCAATAAAGCATGCATATATTTTACCTTTTTCTTGGTTGACATGTTTTTCAATTAGAGTATGTAATGTATAGATGTGGTCAGATGTGCGGTAATTTGGTAAAAATCCAATTTGACTTCTACTCAGTACCTTGTGTGTGGTGATGAAGTCTAATAGTCGAGCGTTTATTATGCTACAGAATAACTTTCCCAGGTTGCTGCTCACACAGATGCCTCTGTAGTTGTTAGGATCAAATTTATCTCCGTTTTTAAAGATTGGTGTGATCAAGCCTTGATTCCAGATGTCAGGGAAGTGACCTACACTTAGAATCACATTGAATAGTTTTAGAATGGCCAATTGAAATTTACTGCTTGTCTGTTTTATCATTTCATTTAATATCCCATCAGGTCCAGATGCTTTTCTGAGTTGGAGGTTTTTGATTTTTTCTTCAAGTTCTTTGTCAGTTATTGGGAAATCTAATGGGATTTGGTTATCTTTGATTGCTAATTCTAGTTTTTCCAATTGGTTGATTGTTTGGTTTTGTTTACAGTTTGTGTCTGTTTGTACTTTATTAAACAGTGTTTGGAAATGACTTTCCCATATTTCTCCATTTTGGATTGCCAATTCTTCATGATCAGTTTTTTTCAGATTGTTCCAGTTATTCCAAAATTGGTTTGTGTTGACTGACTTCTCAATTATTGTGAGTTGGTTTTGGGTGTATTGTACTTTTTTGGTTCTGAGTGTATGTTTGTATTGTTTTAGTGTTGCACAGTAAAACACTCTCTCTCTCTCTCTCACACACACACACACACACACTCTCTCTCTCTCTCTCACACACACACACACACACACACACACACCTCTAGCAGCAGATGACTCTCAGGGGCACTGCTGGCCGTCGTGTCGCTCTCTTTCCCGTTCATGTGTTTCTCGTGAGCAGCTGCAGAAACAGGAAAAAATAGAGTGAAATACTTCATTCATTCATTTAGATTACATTTGACTTCTTATAAGTGACTGACTGGAATTAATTTTCTATTGTGTGAACAATGAACTTCAGCTCTGTTCTCTTCCTCTTTTTCAACACTTATTCAGTTCATAACAAGAGAAAAGCTCATTGTGTTCAGAAAATCCTCAATCTCTGCCATTATCTGATGTGTTGCTCATTAAAGCACCTTCATTTTGTTGATGAACAAAAACGTATTCACTGCAATCTTGTGTAAATATCAGAATCTGAATCAGAAAGAGCAGGTATGTTCACACATATGAGGAATTTGTTTTCGTGACAGAAGCTCCGCAGTACAACAGAATGACAGCGACAGAACAAAAAACACATAATAAAAGAATAAAAAATACAAATAAGTAAGTGATCACAAGATGACAGTGATCAAAAAGATGTTTAGCTCCAGTAACACACGAATCCTTATTCATCCCGAGCTGAAGCATTGCACACAGGAATCATAAAGAAGTGAAGCAGGAGGCTAAACTGTCCCTCTTCCAAACTCAAGGTACTTTGACAGGATTGAATCGATTAAGAGTGGACACTTCACATCTGTAACCCTTCAGTGAGTCTAACCCGTTTGTTCACATCTCTTTGGGATTGTGTGTGATGATCTGTACTGAATGGTTTAGTGGAGCTCAAGTGAACAGCAGCTCTGTGAGTGAACTCAGTCAGACACGCTGAGCCCCGCCCACTAACCCTTCTGACCAACCAGCACAGGAAGCACACACACACACACACACACACACACACACACAGAGCGAGCTGCTGCTGTCACGCGATCCAGTCCTCTGTCAATCTGCAGCGTCTCTGACAGACGGCTGGCGTGAGTCCAAGCCCTTGCGTGCAAACTGAGGAAGCCACATTAGCCTATAAAGACTTTCAGAAGAACAACAGCTGTTAAATATTGATGACTGCTGGCAGGCCATGAATGCTCTGAATGCTCAGAAGGTTAAGTCCTGATGTTATGGAGCCTAACGGTTCATTATATGTGCTATTGTGTGTCCGCAGCTCCTCTCTCCATCTTCTGCTGTTATTGTGACATCGCCGTGTTGTTCACATTTGACATTATTAATTCACACTATTCTCGTCCTCTGCTTGGGGAACTTAAACTGTCTCTGTCTAGAATGTCTATACTGATAGTCACATGAATAATTCTCACATTTCTAGTAGAAAACTAACTTTTAAATTAATCAAGAAAAGATTTAACAAAGTAATTAAACGGTTTGCATCTTATCTCAGGTTTAGAACAAGCATATTTAAACCCTACAGACACAGGACTAGCATTTATGTGACAGCAGGAGCACAAAACAATGTGACAGTTAAGGTATAACTGAAGCTTTACATACAAATAATGGTCAGAACCAAGAATGACCCATAATATTTCAGCATATTTTAGCTCTGTGCATGCTGAGCTTCTGTCATTCACTAATCTGCTGATATTTGATTGGATTCGTTCTCCAGCAGATCCATACAGAGAGACACTTTCAGAAAAAATATTCATCTATAGAGTGTTGAAACACAAATCATATTAATCCAGATGTGTTTGTGTGTGTGAGAACAGCTTCTGCATTTACACAAGCACACTAAATGTTTGGAACGCTTGTTGATGTTTATTTGTTATGTTTATTCTCTTTCTCTCTCTCAGTTTCATTCATATCTGCCTTCATAAAGCCATTATTGATCCCACATGCAAACTCTCTTGAATGCTGAACTAGTTTTGGGAAAGGGTTATTTTTGTCTCTAATCAATAAATCAGCAGTTTGACATTCCAGCTTGAGTTTATGAGTTAATCTCATCCATCCTTGGAGATCGTCGAGCCTCATAATTAGCAAAAGCCATGCGAGTATCTTTTCTGCCACAATAACGGATGTCAAACCCATCCAAGCAGCTGTCTAACAATTATTAACATTAGGGAAAACAATAAAACATTTTCAGATTTGTTTTGAAACACCTACAACCCAAGCATATGTGTGAGATTGTGCTAACAGGAGAAATGGATATGTTTGGATGCTGTCCAGCGGGTCAAAGTCACCCAACACCAAAAACAGCCATCATGAATTAGCCATACTGATACAGATCACTCACATCACTTGATCCCGGCAAATTAGCAGATATTCCAGCCACCGCGCTAGATTAATTACAGCATCATCAGTCCTCATTCATCTGTTTACAGCATATTCATTTATTGGTTAATGTCATCAAACCCAAGCTCACTGCATCTCAGTAAAAACACTTCAGACTGACGTGTAGACTCGACTCGCAGGACTGGTGTGGACTCATTATCTCCAGTGACACACATCATCATGATCATATGAGAATATGACAATTACAAACTTCTGTTTACACAACAGTTTCTCTTCATTTCTTTGAGGCATCAAAACAAAAGCTTTATCATAAAGTACAGAAGCTTTATCAGTATCATTTGAACCACAGTGTGCTGACGTACTGAATCTGGAGTAACACAGTACAGTGACGTGTTTATCTCACAGCGTTCATTACTGGCGTGTGCTTTAGTTATCTGCAGCCCCACAAACACCACAAACAATTATCACTGCCACACACTGAATTTATCATGGCTCCCTGAGTAAATAAACACCATACTGAGCACTTCGTCAGGTCTGAGAACACCTAAATTCAGCCTAAATGGGTTTAGATTCACATGAGCGTCCAGCAGGAAAGTTTGCATCACATTTATTTTTCACTGGTTCCTCTGTGAATAGATGTTTTTGTTCTGTTTAGATGTAATTCAATCATGACAACTCTCGTAACATTTTAGCATGGTTATGGATATGACAATGTTAATGTATTTGGTCTTGGAGGAACAGATCGGCTCCGCTGCTGCTGAAGTAGTAGATCATTGCTGCTGATGTAAGCAAGTACAGGAACTTGATACTGCCGATGCCTATGGCGAAACAGTGCCATGAGTATTTAAGACATACTGCTGCTGCACAAATAGGATATAAAATAACCTGTAGCAGATCTATACAGGTGGAGCTGGGGAAGGTGAAGGTTTTTCGGAGCCAATCAGCATGAAATCAGCTTGTGCCATGTCGTTTAAGGCTCTGAATATCATCAGTTAAGTTAACACCCCATCAGCCTGCACCATCTAGAGTCTCATGACTGAACTATATATTTCAGAAGAGTCAAATAAAGCACAGATCTATGAACACAACCCTGTTAGGTATGTTTTGAAGCATGGCTGCTGGTTTGAGCTGGTCCTAAACAACCAGCTCCCGCTCAGGACCAGTTTAAACCAGTTTAAACCAGCTCAAACCAGCAGGCAACAGGGAACGTCTCAGAGTCTGATTTACAATGGCTGTTTGCAAGAAAATTCATTCAAAAAGGCAAACTCTCTAATGTTGTGTTGAGTCCCAAAGACCTTCAATGGAATTAAAGTCAGGACTGATTCCCGGAACAACTCTTTGACCATTTGAGCCCGATGAATCCTGGAATTATCTAATCCCAGATTCTGAAGTATAAGATTATGAAAATCCGAACAGCATAATTTTTAGCTAGTGGTGTATTGCAGGTGAATCAGTGAGTGTTGTAATGTGTACGACTGTAGTTTGGCACGTAACCCTCGACCCCGTCACCCTCAGGGCAGCTGCACATCAACGGCACAACCGCTTTTTCCCATCAGCAGCAGTTTGATTTATGATTCCAGTTCAAGAACTTAGCTCAAATATCTCCAGGATGTTCTGAAGTATTCTGACTCTGTGATCCTGGTTTTCTCTTTTTACTAGAGAAAAGGCAGAAACTGGACTGAGAGTGACAACCAGCACAAACAGATAAGAAGGTGTGATGATATAAAGTTAAATTAATATTCTCATGTAAACAACAGTGGATCTGTTGTCTGGTCTGACTTCTGATGAAATGATATCAAATATGAGGAGAAGGCCTGAAGCATCTGACAAATGTCTGTGTGCAGAGGGAAGACAGTTGTCCAGGATTCCCAGAGCAGAGGAGTAAATCCCAGTCCTGGACCGGTTCCCAGGCGTTGCGTGCAGAAGGGCGGATCCAGCGGAGCTGCTGCTGCCCATCAACATCCAAACACGTCCAATAGAAGCCACAAACCCCCTTCACTTCCACAGCGCAGCTGGAGGATCAGATGTTTACACTGAAGACAGAAGCTGAGCTCACAGAGCCTGTGAAACGTCAGAGCCATGAACAGATGATCTCAGTGACCAGCACAACAACACACACAGCGTCTTATTTATTAGAGCACCAGCAACGCTGATTCCCTTTCACACTTGTTTGCGCAGACCGTCTATATGATTCAGGTCTGGGTTGGGAATTTTAGCGGCAGTGTTCATGTTTGGCATCAGTGTTTATCATCTCATGAGGAATTGTACCACTGCACAACATATTTATTTATATGTACAGTATATGTAAGTTCCATCAGATTTATTAAACTGCCTGTAAATAGTCAATGCATTTAGATAATAAATGTACATGCATTATTCTTGTCTGTGCAATTTTTTCTATATATATTCTATTTACTTTATAGATAAATATTTGGATATATATATTTGATATATATTGTATTTCTGTGTACTAAAGCTTCTGTCACCGAGACAAATTCCTTGTGTATGTGAACAGACTTGGAAATAAAAGCTCATTCTGATTCTGGTTTGTCTTCAGTCAGTCGTGAAACACTCGATACTTTCGCAGACGACGATGAGAAGCAGCTGTGAAAACATCAGTGTAAGAACAGCCTGTTTTTTTCCTTTAACTGTCATCTGTGTCACACTGATGTGTGTAATTAATTATAGATTTAACGAAGACTCCCAAACTTTGACTGAAACAGTTTTTGTCTCCCTGAACTCCTCAGACTGGTGTTGTGTTCTTTCCAGATGCTGGAGAGCAGAGATCGCAGCACAACCTCTAAATACACTGAGTTTATAAACTATGGCTGAGGAATGAGCTGGAACATGTGGCCTCCACGCAAAACACACCGTGGCACGCAACCCTCCGACAGACAGCCCGCTCCG
>NC_068394.1:268673-271173 GCF_023724105.1 Carassius gibelio
TACTATATTTATGTTCAGTTATTTCACCTTAATAGCTTGGAATAGGACCTGCACATTGCCATTCAAGTAAAATGACTCAAGGAGCTTGATAAAAATCCTAATTTTAGATGAAAATTTCAGATGGTACTTAAAGGCTTTTGCATCTGAACTCTTCATATATATATATATATATATATATATATATATATATATATATATATATATATATATATATATATATATATATATATGTACACATGTACTCTCTCTCTCTCTCTCACACACACACACACACACACATACAGGTGCTTCTCAATAAATTAGAATGTCGTGGAAAAGTTCATTTATTTCAGTAATACAACTCAAATTGTGAAACTCATGTATTAAATAAATTCAGTGCTCACAGACTGAAGTAGTTTAAGTCTTTGGTTCTTTTAATTGTGATGATTTTGGCTCAAGTTTAACAAAAACCCATCAATTCAAGATCTAATCAAGATCATTCTAATTTATTGAGAAGCACCTGTATATATGTACACATGCACTCTCTCTCACACACACACACACACACACACACATCTCTCACACACATACATACATAATCAAATATAATTCAGCTGTAATTTCTGAGTCTGAACAAATAAATTCAGCCAGAAGTGATGATTACTGGCATATTAAAACAATAAAAGCAGCACACACTAGTAATGCTAAGTAACCCGTCAGCAGCGATAGAGCAGGTTGATGTTGTTTGTGGTCAAATATCAGTTGATTTTGTGTGATTCAGATGATCTGTATATGATTTCTCTGCTCCAGAGGTTCGAACGGCTGAGGAGAATCTCATCTGACAGACTCTAACCACGATGTTGGGCCAATAAAGACTTCCACTCCATTACCCTCCTGCGGCAAATCCAGCCGAATTATCCACGCTTCAGGATCTCTTCACTGACAACTATTAATATTCATACAGTACTACTCATAATTATGTTCTGTACTTGATTTATGTTTTTACCCCCTAACAGTTTAGTACTGTAATAAAAACATGCCATTTTAACATATAATTCAATTATTAACTCAACATTAAATCATGGACTCAAAAAATTCCCAAAAATGAAAATCATAATGATCAATATTATTACATTTCTATAATGATTTCTAGATTGTTTTCTTAGTTGAATAATCATCTGACGGTGTGTTATGTAGAGTTGCCATGGTGACTGGATGTGTTGTGTTTGTTGTGGTGTCACAGGGACGCGCCGCGGTCTCTCCACAGATTCGACACATCCTGCAGACTCTTCTTGTTCTTCAAACACACACATGAAAGCGGAGAAGAGGACATGTGCTGACGTGCGAGTGACGTCTCCGCTTCCTGTTCCTGATCTGATCTCCTTCCTTCTTTAAGCTCCCGTTTTGAGCAGGACGAGCGTTTTAGACACGTCTTGCTCAAACCGTTTCCTCTCAGGACTGCAGAGTCAGAGTTCATCCTGAAAATCTCTCTGCATTCAGGCCAAAGAGCGTCTGCCGTGAAACACGGGCGACTGACAAACACAGTTAGAGTAAATGAAATATGCTGCTGTAGGTCTGTGGGTGAGATGATGGACACAGAGATACTGAGATCCGTCAAGGACTGGATAACGCTGTTTCAGGAAGACTCAGAGTGTCTGTGGTTTGAGTCACGCGAGAAGAACATCATGACTGCATTCCTGCAGCTCTAACAGTAGATCACGGGTTCAGTTTCCAGAGAATAAACGAAAAACTGTTAAAGTGTGTTTCTACTAAAAGCATCTGCTCTATGCATAAATGTAAAGGTTTTCCATAAATAACTCATTGAGTGTGTGCTAAATGAGCTTCCGCTTGATTCGTAATGAAAGTCTCAGATCTCAAACCGATGATGAATCAGTGATGTCTGACATGTTTCTATATGATCTCACTTCACTCCTGCTGTTTCAGGGCAGCTCAGCGCGAATAATCATTGCTTGTAATAATGCATAGCTAATCACTTCCATCTCTTTCATTTCTGTTTGAGCATCAATATTTCTGGATTATGATCCAGGTTTTTCCAAAGCTGTCATTATTTCTTAAACTAAATTCTACATCAGTTATTAGATGTCACACAGACCCTTCAGAAACAGAAGTTTCCCAGCATTCCCTGTGTCTCACCTCTCACACCCTCTAGTGGTGATGGGAAACACTTCAACATGAGATGTGCACATATTAATCAGCTTGCTGCAAAAAAAATAACAAATAAAAAATAAAGCTCCATTTTTTTAAATATTATTCAGGCAAGCTCATTTTTCTTTAACTGATGTATCTGATTATTCGCATTAAACTGAAATAATTCTTTATAATTTAAAAGAATGTCTATAAACATGTTTTGACAGCTGTGTAAGTCACTGTACAAACTACAGCATCAGTCCACCGAACATACAGCAACTGAACATCAGCGACTGACACACACACGTCCACAAACTCAGACCGCAGCAGCACGCGTGTGTGTGTGTGTTCATGTATGCATTAACCAGCACAC
>NC_068394.1:278673-296173 GCF_023724105.1 Carassius gibelio
CATCATCACTTCAGATACAGACTGTGATCACACATGAAATAAATCTGTGATCTTGTGAAAACATGAGGTTAGAACATCAAAAGAAGAAACAACACGGATGATCTTAAATGAATTGAATAAGGTTGGATTTAATAATGTTCCACAAACATTCAGATCTTTAAAGATTAATCTTTAATTTCACTGTAAAATGTTGAAAGTTTCATAGCAGTGGAGACTCTGAAACTAAAACTGATTACTGACGTGCTTAAACACTCTTCATAAATACAAATAAAACACTAAATAATAATAAGTGACAGTCCTACACAACTGTACTTAGAACAAGCATATAACATTTTCTCCCATCATCGTTTTCTTTCTTCAACAGTCTGGAACTGTTTATATGTTTGGAGACCCAAACATTATAAAACTTCATACTGCTCAAACTCTCTTCTGACCCAGCAGATTGATGTGCATTCATGTAAGAAGCTGAGATCCTGAAGGTTCAGTCTTTCATGACCCAAATCTCAGGACTACTCATGGCCTGATGTGCCCTTACTCTCTTACGGAACCTTGCGATGCTGTGGCGCCCCCTGATGTATGACGAGGGCGTTACACCATCAGCACATTCAGCAGCCCTGCCATTCCTGGAGTGGACATATGTGCTGCTGCTCTAACACACAGGAGAAATCTTCATCATTACCGTCTGCTGGACGACTGCAGCTGGTGGCGACTCCAGCCTGACGGAGCTAAACACAAATAATTAAGACAACACCAATTAAAGCAAATACCAGATATGGCTGTGTGGTTGCTAGGTTGTCCAGCTTCATGTCTGCTCTCTAGACAGGTTTAATGACATCACTATGAGCACTAGTCAAGAATGACTAAAGATCATCATGTGACTGTAATGCTGTTGTGACTGTCACAGTGTTGTGATTGTGACAGTGTTGTGACTGTAACGCTGTTGTGATTGTGACAGTGTTCTGACTCACACTGTTGTCATTGTGACAGTGTTGTGATTTTAACGCTGTTGTGATTGTGACAGTGTTGTGACTGTAAAGCTGTTGACTGTGACAGTGTTGTGACTGTAACGCTGTTGTGATTGTGACAGTGTTGTGACTGTAACACTGTTGAGACTGTGACAGGGTTGTGACTGTAAAGCTGTTGACTGTGACAGTGTTGTGACTGTAACGCTGTTGTGATTGTGACTGTTGTGATTGTGACTGTTGTGATCGTAACGCTGTTGTGATTTTAACTGTTACTCTGTTGTGATAGTAACAGTGTTGGGACCGTAATGATGTTGTGATTGTAACTGTAATGCTGTTGTGACTGTGACAGTGTTGTGACTGTAACACTGTTGAGACTGTGACTGTTGTGATTGTAACACTGTTGTGATTGTGACTGTTGTGATTGTGACAGTGTTATGACCACACTGATGTGACTGTGGCAGTGATGTGACTGTAATGTTGTTGTGATTGTGACAGTGATGTGACTGTAATGTTGTTGTGATTGTGACAGTGATGTGACTAACACTGTTGTGATTGTGACAGTGATGTGACTGTAATGTTGTTGTGGTTGTGGCAGTGATGTGACTGTAATGTTGTTGTGATTGTAACGCTGTTGTGATTGTGACTGTTGTGATTGTAAAGCTGTTGTGATTGTGACTGTTGTGATTGTAACGCTGTTGTGATTGTGACAGTGTTATGACCAACGCTGTTGTGACTGTGGCAGTGATGTGACTGTAATGTTGTTGTGACTGTGGCAGTGATGTGACTAACGCTGTTGTGAATGTGACAGTGACGTGACCAACGCTGCTGTGATTGTGACAGTGATGTGACTAATGTTGTTGTGATTGTGACAGTGATGTGACTAACGCTGTTGTGAATGTTACAGTGATGTGACTGTAATGTTGTTGTGATTGTGACAGTGATGTGACTAACGCTGTTGTGAATGTGACAGTGATGTGACCAACGCTGTTGTGATTGTGACAGTCATGTGACTAATGCTGTTGTGATTGTGACAGTGATGTGACTAACGCTGTTGTGAATGTTACAGTGATTTGACCAACGCTGATGTGATTGTGACAGTGATGTGACTGTAATGTTGTTGTGATTGTGACAGTGATGTGACTAATGCTGTTGTGATTGTGACAGTGATGTGACTAACGCTGTTGTGAATGTTACAGTGATGTGACTGTAATGTTGTTGTGACTGTGGCAGTGATGTGACTGTAATGTTGTTGTGATTGTGACAGTGATGTGACTAACGCTGTTGTGAATGTGACAGTGATGTGACCAACGCTGTTGTGATTGTGACAGTGATGTGACCAACGCTGTTGTGATTGTGACAGTGATGTGACTGTAATGTTGTTGTGATTGTGACAGTGATGTGACTAACGCTGTTGTGAATGTGACAGTGATGTGACCAACGCTGTTGTGATTGTGACAGTGATGTGACCAACGCTGTTGTGATTGTGACAGTGATGTGACTGTAATGTTGTTGTGATTGTGACAGTGATGTGACTAACGCTGTTGTGAATGTTACAGTGATGTGACTGTAATGTTGTTGTGATTGTGACAGTGATGTGACTGTAATGTTGTTGTGATTGTGACAGTGATGTGACTAATGCTGTTGTGATTGTGACAGTGATGTGACTCACGCTGTTGTGAATGTGACAGTGATGTGACCAATGCTGTTGTGATTGTGACAGTGATGTGACTAACGCTGTTGTGATTGTGACAGTGATGTGACTGTAATGTTGTTGTGATTGTGACAGTGATGTGACTAACGCTGTTGTGATTGTGACAGTGATGTGACTGTAATGTTGTTGTGATTGTGACAGTGATGTGACTGTAATGTTGTTGTGATTGTGACAGTGATGTGACTAATGCTGTTGTGATTGTGACAGTGATGTGACTCACGCTGTTGTGAATGTTACAGTGATGTGACCAATGCTGTTGTGATTGTGACAGTGATGTGACTAACGCTGTTGTGATTGTGACAGTGATGTGACTGTAATGTTGTTGTGATTGTGACAGTGATATGACTAATGCTGTTGTGATTGTGACGGTGATGTGACTAACGCTGTTGTGAATGTGACAGTGATGTGACCAGCGCTGTTGTGATTGTGACAGTGATGTGACTGTAATGTTGTTGTGATTGTGACAGTGATATGACTAATGCTGTTGTGATTGTGACGGTGATGTGACTAACGCTGTTGTGAATGTGACAGTGATGTGACCAGCGCTGTTGTGATTGTGACAGTGATGTGACTGTAATGTTGTTGTGATTGTGACAGTGATGTGACTAACGCTGTTGTGAATGTGACAGTGATGTGACCAACGCTGTTGTGATTGTGACAGTGATGTGACTAACGCTGTTGTGATTGTGACAGTGATGTGACTGTAATTTTGTTGTGATTGTAACACTGTTGTGATTGGGACTGTTGTGATTGTAACACTGTTGTGATTGTGACAGTGTTATGACCAACGCTGTTGTGACTGTGGCAGTGATGTGACTGTAATGTTGTTGGGATTGTAATGTTGTTGTAACTGTAATGATCTTGTGATTTAACAGTATTGTGACAGTAATGATGTTGTGATTGTAACGTGTTGTGACACTCACAGCGTGGATATCCCGACGGTCGAGGGTTACTGGCGCTGCTGCCAAACGACGACTGGAAGTTATGGATGGTTTCTTGTAAAATCTGTCTTTCCCTCCCCTGTCATGAAAATATGTTAATAATCACATTATTTATAGTTCAGATGAGCCTCTATTTCTGCCCGATCACATACACACTCACTTTCCCAGCATTCAGCTCTGATATGGCCGCCAGAATCTGTTGCCGCGGACCGTCTGTTTTAATTCCCAGCTCTTTCAAGTCTCCGTCAGTCAGAGTCAGAAATGCCTCCATATCCACCTGCATCAAAACATCCATCACTGTTCATTAGACAAACCAGAGATGGGCTTGATCTGCCTTTGAATGATTTAATTCAGAAAATAGAGGGGCAGGCGATGGAGAAAACGAGAGAAATAAACCGGCCTCTATCTCAATGCGTGGAATGCAAGCTCACTGCTACGCAAGACCGGATTAACACAAGCGCTAGACGTGGCTGAAGTCCCAGGGACTGAACAATGAGGGGGCCCATGATTGGTTGTGGAGGATGAAAAAACAAAAAAACAATGTTGTAACACTAAGATAAGTTACTATGAAGGAGGCCCTTGGGTTTGCTTTAGCCTCAGGGCACTGTTTTCTTAATCCGCTATGCCACAGCTCTGACAGAATCACACCGTTAAAGAACAAAACCGCGCTGCAATAAGAACAGAAGAAGCAGACTGACAGAAGAATGACAAATGGCAGACAAACCTCCTGCTCTTCAAAGATGGGCTGATATTTCTCCAGAGAAAGTTTCCTCAGAATCCCTGACAATTCATCTGTGTATGAGAACAACAATCAGCAGCCTAAATACAGAGAGCGACTGTGTGTGTGTGTGTGCATGTGTTTGTGTGAATCTGTGTGTGTATGTGTGTCTGACCCTCGTCCGTGATTGTGCCGCTGCTGGAGCCACCGCTGCTCTTGGATCTGGGCTGCGTGGATGCTGATGAGAGTGAGTCTGTGGCGGGAGGTTTGGGTGTGGGTGATGGAGAGGGCGTGAGGGTGGGCGACGTGCTCTTGGACGTGGACGAGTTTCCTGACTGAGGACGTTTCTTTAACTCCAGTTTCTGAAACACACACAAAGAGGTTCAGAACGCCACATACAGACATACACACACATACAGAGGTTCAGAACTTCTCACACTCACACTGGGTCCAGCAGCACTGATACACACCCGTCTGGAGTGGCCATCTGTGTGGTCAGTCAGGCTGATGTCCGGTGCGGAGGGCAGCGGCGTTGGTACAGGACTGGGAATCTCAGCAGCGGCTGGGGTCCTGCTGTCCAACAGACCGGCTGCTCTCTTCCTCTGAGCCACGATCTGAGACAGAACACTGTCCGCTCCGCTGCCACCTAAACACACCAAAACAAAGTGTTTATACAGTGCTTTATGCAGTACAGATGGTGACAAAGCAGCTTTACAGAAATAAACTGGAAAATAGCAATGTTAGTGTTCCAAAATTCATCACTTTTGAAACTAATTAATTACAGCGAGAGCGATTCGAAAACATACAAAGTACTTTGATGTCATACACCGATCGGTCTGCCGCACATATTATTCAGATCAGTTCAGTTCAACACATGATCATGTGATTTAATCTGGTCGGGTATGACATCAGTAAGTGGGTGGAGTCACCTGAGCGGTTGTGTGAGTCGGAGGCGTGACGGTTGACTCCTCCCACACCATTGGATCCACCTGAGGAGTGGGCGGAGTTATAACTGCCTGAGTTGGAGGGGGAGGGGCCTTTAGTGATGCTGGGAAACTTGATGGACCTGCTGACCACTCGACTAATGGACGACTACAACACACACACACACACACACACACACACTCAGCAGTAATTATCTTCAGAAAACAAGACTCCCTAATTAAAGAGAAAAATTATAATTCTATAAATAGAAGCCTAACTATATCAGAGTTGGCGCAGCTGCTCCTGCCGGGTCTCTGTGGCATGCTTCCACTCCGGCCTTCCTTCGCTGCTCCACAGCGCTCCGAGTTCCATGGCTCAAAGTTTGATGGCGGCAGGAAGGGCGGGATGACGGCCTTCAGCTTCTCATTGGGCAGACGAGCGAGTGGCGCTCCGTTCCTCAGCTGACAGACCAATAACGATTCAGACAATCACTCATTTCAAGACTTTGACAAAAGCAGAAATTAAACAAATGTACCATCGTCGTGATGAGGAAGTCATCTTTCCCACTTCTTGTTCCGTTCAAACCTACAAAAAAACATTGTCAAGGCTTTACTGCATGTTATTTTTTTTAATACTAGCTGCTTTTCTAAATTCTGCACTAAGCAAACATGAGGAACGTTTAAAATCAAACAAAAATGGCTCTTGATGAACTTGAGCGGATCCACGCACCACAGTCTTTACTCTTGCTGGTCCAAGCAGAGCAGATGTCTGCGCTCGGAGCTCCAGCAGGAGGCGATGCGGTCTTCTCCTCCGCTTTCATGGTGGCGTCCAGAGGAACTTCATCAGGGAACGGAGCGAGCCGATTGGTGGAGAGCCCATGTCTCAGTGTGTGCGTCAGCTTGAGTTTGCGGAAGCGGTTGGACATGCGATTCCACCAGGACTATCGACACAAGAGGGAAGACAATATAATCAACACAGATACATACTCCCAACCGAAGGGAATTCAGGGGAAGTTCTGATTGGAACTACATGTTAAGTAGAAACGTTCTTTTAAAACAACAGCAAAGTCTACAGTGACACCCTAAACCATTAAATTACTGTAAAAACTATGATTTAAACAACTTTACAATACTAACCATTTCAGTTTAAACAAAAAAGATTAATAAAAGTATAAACCTCACATTTCAGGATAATAAATGATTCTATAATTGTTCTGAATTCTGAGATCCATAAGCTACCACTGTGAACAAAGCAGTGCTGTGCGTATAATCATCATATGAAAACTGAAACTTTTCCTTCAATGTCATGCAATTTCTGGTCTTAAGATTTGTATTATGCTCTTATAAACTGATGAGCCATTGAGCTGCTCACATGCTCAGCTTTGTCAGATAATGACACTACAGGTCGACCGTTGGGTTAGTTTTGCTGACTAATCGACACAGATTGCTGAAACTATCTGCAAAAATCTGTGCCAACAGTTTCAGAGAGTCAGAGTCAGAGAGGCTTTATTATCATTTCAGCTCTATTCAGCTTGTACACAGTGAAACGAAACAGCGTTTCTCCAGGACCATGGTGCAACACAAGACAACATTAACTAAAAAACTCACATTGTGCTGTGCAAAAGACTATACATAATTAAATTATCTTAAATAATCTAACATAATACCAGAACTGGAAAGAAGAAAGTAAAAAATTAACATAAAACAAAGTACAGACTTCATAAAGTGCGCATGCCTGAATGAAACAGTGCTACAGCCTGGGACATTTCTATATATATATATATATATATATATATATATATTTATTATACATAGAACAGGTGACAATATTAATAGACAAGGAACAATATTGAGGTAGATTTTATGCAAATGTACGGACGTGCAAAGTATGCAGTTGGGTTTCAAGTGTTTGTGATTCAGGTATTTATAGTAGGGGTGTATGTGTGTAAGTGTAGTTCAGGTCAATTCACATGGAGTTGGGGAGTCTGATGACTCGAGGGAAGGATGGCAGGAGAGTGAAGAGCTGGTGTGAGGGGTGTGTGGGGTCGCTAGTGATCCTCCACTCAGTCACATGTGGTGAGGATGTGGGGTGGGAGATGTGCTGTCTTCAGTCTGCGTAAAAAGACGCTGCTGAGGTTTTATTTGCTATGGAGCTGGTGTTAAGAGACCAGGTGAGGTTCTCCATCAGGTGAACACCAAGGAATGTGGTGCTCTTTATGATCTCCACAGAGGAGCCGTCCATGTTCAGTGGTTGGTATGTGATCTCCTAAAGTCAACGTTCAGGGACAGGTTGTTGAGAGCCAGTGCACTTCCTCTCTGTAAGCGGATTCGAAGCCTTGGGAAGCTCCAGTGCTCAGTGTGCTGGTGCTGGAAAACTGTTTCCGATTCGGACTGTCTGAGGTCTCTCTGACAGGAAGTGTAGGATCCAGTTACAGAGGGAGCGGTTCAGTCCCAGCAGGCTCAGCTTTTCAATCAGGGTCTGAGGAATGACTGTACTGAATGCTGAGCTGAAGTCTATGAACAGCATTCTGACATACGTGTCTTTTTTATCCAGGTGAGTTAAAGATGTGAGAGAAGACATCAGCCAGCTGCTCTGCACATCCTCTGGGTTAACTCTGCTCAGAGTCTTCCTCACATCATCTCTGGAAAAACACAATATCTGATCTGAACTTCCTCGCAATGGTGTCATTCTGTGCTTCAAAACGTGCGCAGAAGTCATTCAGTGCATCTGGGAGGGAGGCATCACTGTTACAGGCAGGTGGTGATGGTTTGGTGCAGGTGTCATTGCTTTCCCTGAACTGGTTGTGGATCTCTGGGAGTGAGACCGCTTTGCTTCTCTGATTGCGGAGACAGTTTGGCCCTCGCTTCTCTTAGTGCTGCTTTATCACCCGTTCTGACGGCAGACTCACGGGACTTCAGCAGTGCACACACATCCGCAGTCATCCATGGCTTCTGGTTGGTGTGTGTAGAGATTGTCTTGGAGTCTGTGACATCATCAATGCATTTACGGATGTAGCTGGTCACTACAGTTTGACCAATACAATTACTACTAGTTTCTCCGGGTTGCATCGGTTGCTGGAGTGGTGAACATTAGCAGCACCTCAAATGGTTAAAACAATGTGACCAAAAACACACACAAGTCTTACCCAAAGGTTTAATGTCACGATTGTTTCCATCAGTTTCATTAGTTTATATCCAGCTGGTCACTTTAATGCATTTGTTAGCTGAAGTTGCAGGTTTAAAGCTGTGATGTGACAAAGATACTGAAATCTTGAACCAGTCGACTGAAATCCTGCCGCACCTCAGTGAGTGTCCCAAATCATTAAATGACCTCACTCTAGGCTGGACGGTTGTGTATTGTGCATTTTTAGGCTAATCGTTTGGGTAGGGTTAGGGTTAGTATTAGAGGTTAGGGTTAGGGTTAGTATTTCTGTGGCTCCAATAAAGTCTGTCTACTATAGACAGTTATTATATAGATCAAGCTTTTTCTTTCTGTTTTGCTCAGTAGTTTTTTTTTTACACCAAAATTCAACCTCATCTATGCTGCTTTTTGGTCATTCTTGAAGTGAACTTTTGTCTGTTTGATGATTTAAAAAAACAGTTTGTGATTTCTTATACCCGAGTTCTAGACGCGGTGAGAATGCCACATTTTGTTATTTAGGTTAGATAATAATCACGTGTTCTAGAACAGAAGCAATTCAAGTGTGAGACTATACATAAAATATCTATATGTTTGTAATTTCAATGCAATTATCTTTGTGTAGATACTTAAAGATGGCAATCTGATAACGTACAAAAAAATTAACTAAGAACTCTAATTTATAATAGATATTAATATATTTATTTCCTGTACAAAGTATGGTTAAGTACTGTTTTTTTTTTTTATTAGTAAAGCACTATCTTAGTTTTTGTTCAGTATCCGTTTGAATAACTATTTGTTGATTAATGGGCATCGGTCAGTGTGGTCCTAGCTATCGGTCGACCTCTAAAGGAGACAGCAGCTTTAGGGGTCAGAGGTCAATTACAGTGATCGTTACCTTCAGGCCGCCTTTATCATCCGGTGGAAGAGGAACATTTAGAGATGCACGTCTCTTTAGGGTTGATTTTCCTCTGTGTTTGCTCTTGTCTTTCTCCACCTGCATGCAGACGGAGGCTAGCAGTCTCACCAGCTCCGTGTCTGACGGACAGAAGGAACATCAGGTCACACGCAGCTCAAGCAGCGAAACAGGGCAAAGCAGGAGCCGCACGCTCACCAGGGTCATTCAGGAGCATGACCAGGTCGAAGGCCTTGTATCCGTTCTTGGCTCTCAGGTTGACGTCAGCGCCCTGATTTAGAAGAAACTTCACCACGTCTTTATTCCTAGTGAAGGACAGAACAGGAGCTGAAGTATCTGACGAACACCAGCGCTGTCACACACACACACACGTGTGTTTACGTACCCGTGATACGTGGCCTGCATCAGCGCCGTCCAGCCGTGCACCGAGTCCTGTCTGTCCATGTCAGCGTGCTTCTCCACCAGCAGCTGCACCACCTCCAGCTGACCGCTGACCGCCGCCATCATCAGAGGAGACGCACCGTCTGCGTTTGAGACGTTCACCTGAGACGCGTCCTCCTCCACGATCTCCTTCACCAGCTGAGCGTTTCCTACAGCAGGACACAATCACCTGATTATCTGAGATCACACCCTAACTACAGGACCTGAGGGAGACCCACTGCCGCTCACTCATCACGAGCGCTGTGATCATTAAATCCCCAGAATCAATCCCAAACAAAGCAGAAGTGACACGAAACAGCCGGAGGCAGCGGGAACAGACCTCTTCAAAAATCAGTCTGAATACAATGGAATTAGGACAGAATTATCAGCTGTAACACTTTATATCAACATATTTATATTTCAACAATACTTTTAATACCTAATCTTATTTTTTTGTTATTCTAACCTGAAACAATTATTTGATGTTTAGGGTTCCCTTCATATTAACCCTATACTGTGTAGCAGTTCACCACAAACAGTCCTGAATTCTGATATTACATGAGAACTCACCTAACTTCAGCGCATGGAAGACATCAGGACGTCTCTTCTCATCATCTGTTGAGTATTAAAGAAAGCAGATGAAAATGGCAACATTAATGATATGACTGCTCTCACTGGTCTCTCGATCTGCTGTGTGTCCAGCACACACACAGAAGCAGAACTACATCAGATGTAGAAGAAGACCAAACAAGCTCATGTGTTTAAGTGTCATGCCGCTCACAGTCATCACGATCCATTAAAAAGGTACTGGGCTCTGATCTTCACCCATCAACTAAACTCAGAGTGAGTCTGGGACAGCTTCTATTGGCAGATATTCTACAGAAGGGGTTTTCAGACGCTCTCAGGTGATGTTGGAGGTGTTTACCTGGCTGTGGCCGGACGGTGGTGATGGAGTCCAGGTAGTTCTTCACCTCTTTGTGCTGCAGTTGGAGCGCCACCTCGAAGGCCGTCTTGCCCAGGACATTGAGATGATCGGCGTCCGCTCCTCGTTCCACCAGCTGCTGTGTCACGCTGACCGTCCCGCCGGCCGCCGCCAGCATCAGCGCGCTCCAGCCTGTGCTCTTCTGGCAGAAGTTCATGTCCGCTCCCCATTCCAGCAGCAGCCTGACCACTGCCTCGTGTCCGTGCTGAGCGGCGGCCAGCAGCGGCGTGATCTCCAGAAACGTCTTTCCGTTGTCGCTGTGGACGTTGTTGTTCCCACTTGCATTTCCCTCCGCCGCTGCCAGGTGGTCAAAGTCGTCCACGAAGGCGCCGTTCTCCAGCAGCAGTTTGGCCACATCAGCATGACCCCCGCGAGCAGCCATGGTCAGGACACTGGCTCCCATCCGGTTCCTGCCGTTGATCTCCGCACCGTTCTCCAGCAAGATATGAGCTACGGTCAGATGACCAAACCTGCAGACAGGAACACGGACAATCAGCATCTGATCCCAGATCTGAGAATCAGAGTCAAAACATTTATAAAAACTAGGGATGTAACGCTTCACTCAACTCACGAGTCAATTCGATTCATGACTTTGATGTCACAGTTCGATTCTCTAATGTTTATTTTACAAAATGAGATTTTTTATACAAAGATATTATACAGTAAATGAAAAGGGTATCTTTTTATTAGACTATTGCTGCGTGTTTCTTTGTTAAATTTGAATTATAACAAAACTGAACATAAATTTTTAAAACAAATCCCAAATTAAATAAGTTTAAAAATGCAAAAGAAATCTCTTCATTAAAAAAAATAAAAACAAAAACATATGGCTTTGATTGTGCTCTTTCCATTCCAAATAAGAGGCAACCACTGGATTGTAACCATCATCCAAACAAAGATGCAGCGTATATGTAGCATGAGTAGTTTTTCATCTAAATTAGACTGTAACTATACTACATAAACTATACTACATAAAACACATCTGAGTGAAACAGCAGAAGCTCTGAATGAGACGCAGATTCACTCTCTGACAGCAGGTGGCGCTCATGAACAGCAATGATACTGTTTCCTTGGTTACGGCTGTAAACAAAGCAGCACTGCTTATGAACACTACTTTAATATGCATCCTGAAAATAAAACATCATGTAAACTTTTCTAGGACCAGTCAGTTCCCCTCAGAGATCCATTCATAAAAACTCTACTTCGATTGAATCGCGATTTGGTTAGCATCTCAACTGTTTGAATTGTCACATATTTTAATCGATTTTCCATCGGCTCGTGGTACATCGTTACATCCCTAATAAAAACGACAATGACAAAAACACAAATAAAAGACTTTAGCTTATAACTTTAATATTATAAAATAATCCAAAATATTAATAAACATAATATCTCAGTGATATTTAAATAATCTAATGGACACACACTTGCAAATGCTTTGTTTCAAAATAAAACATGAAAAGAACTATGTACCATGTTCATTTTAATTAAACTATGTGACACAATTAACTAGATCTATGAATATTACTTTATCAGTATCGATCCAGTCCACATCAATTTTATTATTTGGTGCTTATTTTATGACATAAATGGGACCGTCCTCAACTATAAATTAACTGATGTGAATCCTGATGAATTTATTAATAAACATCTGCATTCTATTAGTAATCTACAGGGATTCACTGTAGCTGTAAACATGCTGCTAACAGCAGCCAAAGCAATTATTAATATAATGCTAATCAGTCAGAAGTATCTTCAGATTCATCAACACGAAACTCCCAACTGTTTGTGAGTATAGATGTTTCACGATGAGCGTTCATATGAAGACAGCTCATCCCAGTAATAACGCGCTTCAGTTGAAGTGTAACAAGATGAAAGCGCTCTCGCTGTGTTTGTATCAAGAGTTCTGTTATTCTGTAACAATAACGGTGACGCGCGTGACCTCGCAGCCTGCATCAGTGGCGTCCAGCCGTAATGGTTCCGTCGGTCCACCGACGCTCCTTTCCTCAGCAGGAACCGGACCAGCTGCTCGTGTCCCCCGGCGGACGCGAACATGAGCGCCGTGTTTCCCTGCTCCTCGGTCCCGTCCACACGCGCGAACCCGCCCGGGTCCTCCAGAACGCGCCGCGCGCTCTCCAGATCGCCCTCATCGCACGCCCGGAACCACAGCAGCGGGTTTACCGGAGCCAGACTCATCCCCGAACGGCCGAACCCCGGAGCTTGAGCGCTCAAGAAGTTCTTCAAGTTTCGGAGTTTCTGCGCATGCGTACAATCCACGTCGCGCACGGACGCTTCCTCTGGGATCCAGGGATTCTGGGAAGCAGCAGAGACGGGACCCCTGCTGGTCAGAGCGAGCAGAACATGCATAACAATAACACTATAACTCTCATGCAAAGTGTTATCTATTAAAATGTAATTTAGATCGATTGGATACCATTAAATCAGCTAATCGAGCTCTTACTAGACATACAAGGAACTTCCAGACAGGTGTGTGTTAGGATCGAGCTAGAGCTTGTTTGTGCCTGAACAGGTAAATTAGAGGCAATTAAATATCAAGGAACATGTTATTCCTTTGGTTAAATGTGCAGCTCAGAACATTCATTCCACTCAGAATAATAATGTGTGATATGTTGTTTCTGTTATTAATCTCATACTTCAGTTTGTGTTTGTCAGATGCAGCTAATAAATATATGAGGTGTTTGATTAATAAATGAGCCTGTTTACCTGCTCAAACAGAGACTTTCTGAGACGTAACATGAGATATAATCTTAATAATGACTTTATGCCCTTCATATTGGATTAACAACTCTCTAGAAGAGTCTAACATAGAGGGAGAAAGCATTTCAACATAATATCAGCAGGATTCAGTGAAGAACAAGAGTCAGCGATGTGTACTGATCTTCAGCAGGAACAGCAGATGTTTCTTCACAGATGTGTCACAAGCGTCCTCTCGATCTGAAGGTGTTGAACATGTGCAGGTGTCATTGATTAGAGATCATTCATGATTCTTCTGTCCTCATGTCGCTGTCAGCACTCACACCTAGTGAAAGAGTAAACAAAAAAGATTCATAACCAGCCAGCAATAATCAGAAGAGAGACATGGACTGAATGATTTCAGGAGAGCAGTACTCAGTCTGACCAGCAGGGGTCAGTCACGTCACGTGGTTCATCTCCATCCTAACAAAGCCTTATTTGTTAGTACAGATTACATTGTTTTATCAAAAATACTGACAGGCCTCACTGTAAATATCAAATAAATCACACCTGCGTGTTGTGCTGTTGACAGAACACATTAAAGCACAATCAAACCCAACTGTGAATAAACCTCAGATTAGTGATTCATTGATCAGATTCTCATATGAAACTGCAGGATGGATGAAGATGAGCAGAACAGTTATGATTAGAAAACATTAAATATACTGGTGAAAGTGGAGCGAGGTCAGTCTGATGGACTCCTGCTGGTCAGTAAATGATTCTGTCAGAAGCTGCACTGGGTTTGAGGACAAACACAATAAATACATTTTGTTCCTGATAACGGATATGAACACAAACCAAACAACCCTGAGAACATTTCTTTTTTCTTCTTCCACATCTGAACACAACGGAAGGAATGCAGTGATTATTTTTAGACAAGAAACTGTTTACAACAAACAAAATTTCTCCTCTCAAATGATTCCTCTTGCTTTCTGAAAACCAAAGAGACTGAAGAACATGATGAAACTTTAGCTGAGCTCAAGCTTGACCAGCAATAACCAGCACTAACTAGTATAAACCAGTACTAACCAGCACTAACTAGTATAAACCAGTACTAACCAGCACTAACTAGTATAAACCAGCACTAACTAGTATAAACCAGTACTAACCAGCACTAACTAGTATAAACCAGCACTAACTAGTGTAAACCAGCACTAACCAGCACTAACTAGTATAAACCAGTACTAACCAGCACTAACTACTATAAACCAGCACTAACTAGTATAAACCAGCACTAACTAGTATAAACCAGCACTAACTAGTATAAACCAGTCCTAACCAGCACTAACTAGTATAAACCAGCACTAACTACTATAAACCAGCACTAACCAGCACTAACTAGTATAAACCAGTACTAACCAGCAATAACTAGTATAAAGCAGCACTAACCAGCACTAACTAGTATAAACCAGCACTAACCAGCACTAACTAGTATAAACCAGTACCTGGTGTTGATATGAAGTTCTGATCATGTCAGAGTCTCTAACCAGCAGACAGAGAATCGTTAATTGAAAATGATGGATTCATTTCCTCACGCTGATCCAGCTTCATCCATCATTTCTTCACGAGATTAATGTTGACAATCAGACACCGTCAAGAGAGAAACTGGAATAACTAGTCGTTGTTTAACAGCTTTATATCTCTTTTTATGAAGATGATAATATGGTATTGATCTGCATTCGATTTAGACAGAGGTGATGATGCCTTCCATATCCTTCTCTCATTAAGAATATTTATGAGCTAATTTACATACAGATTCTCTTATGAAATATTCGAATCAATATTTCAGCCCAAACTGGCTGTATTGTATTCCATACGTGCAGGTGAATATACATTAGCTCTGAGATCATGAAGTTCTGATGATCAAACATGAGATGAACTTTTAATGAGCTCACATCCGCAGTCTGCTGTAGATGAGTTGAGTATCACTGACTTCTGCTCTTCCTAAATTAGCGACTCATGCATCAGTGCAAACATTAGCAAACAATGGCCAACAAATTCAATTTAGTTCCAATAAACAAGACATGCTAATGCTCTACTCCTGTCTCACAGTCTGACTGACTTTACTCAGAAGACATATCTGAAGCAGAGCACACACACACACACACACACACACACACACACGCACACACACACACGCACACACACACTCACACACACACACATACACACAAATACACACTTGCACACAAACACACACACACACGCACACACACACACACACACACACACACACACACACACTCACACACACACACATACACACAAATACACACTTGCACACAAACACACACACACACGCACACACACACACACACACACGCACACACACACACACACACACACGCACACAAATCTGTAAATACAACGTGTTTTATTGATTAGGAGTCTGAACTCTTTGTATTTATTATCAAAGGTGTTTTCCTTTCAGTTAACTCTTCTCATCAGGCTTTCACTTTAATTCAGACAGCTCTTTCATGAGGAGTTACAGTTGTGTGTGTAACTGAAGTGTGTGTGGTGTCCTGATGAATCAGTTGATCTCTGGAGATTGTTCTTCTATCATTCCTCTCCATGTCTTGACCTTTGGCAGATTCCCATCTTGTCATGTCTCCTCTGGGACGCCAGTTCTAGCTCAAACATTCGTTTTATTTCACGATCTGGCTCTAAAAGAAAGGAAAATTACAAACTGAGAAAGCAGAACATTCTGAACATCCACAGACATCATCATGTCAGACTCTGTGTGAAGTGTTGAGCTGTCTCCGTGTCTAATGGATGTGCTGCACTTGTGTCCTTGTGTTTTCGTCTCCAGATGCTTCTGACAGAATCACAAAGCAAAAGATGCGATTAAATGCCAAACAGACGCTCAAATTCAATCAGCGCCTTTGTTCCCGTCTGACATCATCTGGTTTTGTTATGTTGATGAGAGAAGAAGAAACAAAAGAAAAACAAGCTTAATGTAATATCAGGAATTTCCTTCAGCTTTTCTCAGAACCTTCTGAGAAACGAACACAAACAATATTAATATGACAGCCACAATCATGATGATACGGATGTTTTACACACATCATTACTCCAGGATTTGGACTGGACGAGTGTGTGTTCTGTTCACAGGAGTTCTGAGGCGTGTGTTTATTGCTTGATTTCATTAGCGTCGCTCCTCTGGGATCGTTAGCCTGAATTGGAGCAGATGTGCTTTTTCACTCATATTGACATGAAATCTGGGCTGAAACACACTGGGCTGTAATTATGATTGTTCATCGTCGCTTCGTGCTGCTGCTCGTTTGATCAGGGACAGAGACGAATGCTTCTAATCTGTCACAACTAAACCAGCTGATTGTTTATATCTGTGCAACATGTATCTATATTATGTGTATTGCGAAAAGGAATATATACTGTAAATGTATTTGACTTTAAGACGTGAACACAACCAGGACCGGCTGTGTGAGCTGAACTCTTCTAAGCGCTGTTTTCAGTGGAGGTCAGAGGTCAGACTGAATGAGGATGCAGAGCAGATCTTGGCTCCGGTTCCTTCTCTCTTGGCTGGAGTTCTGATGGCTGTTTCTGTTGGCGGCGGAGCGTCACACGGGGAAACTCACACCAGTTTCACAGAAACACTTCTCTAGTGTGTTTACTGAGAAAACAAGAGCTCCACATGTGAGAGGAACGACCCTCGCTCGAGTCCATTCGCTTCAAATCTGCTGAAAATCTAGAAATGAAACGACAGCTGTGCCTCGAGATCCCTGAAGATGTAAGATGAGATGAACGATTTCTACAAATGGACGCAGTTCAAGTGTTTGTATGTGTTTTGTATGAAGAAAAATGCATGTTCCTTATTGCAAATGATTCTGTGACGTTATTCTAAGAGACTCTTTTAATCAAATCCTCATGAAGCAAAACAAGTCCACATTCATTCACATTGAATATTATTACAGCAAAATCATAAATGTGTTATGGCCATATATCAGATAATGCTGATTAAAAGATTCGATCACTCGCTCACCACATTCAGATAATGACTTGTTTTGTTCCTG
>NC_068394.1:301173-308673 GCF_023724105.1 Carassius gibelio
TATTGTGTGCTCACAATGCCAAGATTATGTCTAAGTGAAGAAAAACAAAAGCAATGCCATACTGCCAGTGACATCTAGACGTTATTCTGTATCCTAGATACCAATCCACAGAGATAAATAATCCTTTTAAAAGAAAAGCATAATAAATAAAAGTACTGATGTCTGTTGAAAGGGTTAGAAAAAAAACAAGAAAAAGGAACAACAAACAACTATGTACAGAAGCCAAAGCAGACCACACATTAACAAGAGTGTAGCTCTGCATAAACAACAGAAACAAATATTGATGCGTGACTTGTCCACTTCAATGCAAGACATGTCACCAAAAGGCCACTAAATAATGATTGAACTTGCTCTACAGTAGCCCGAAAAATAATAAATAAAATAAGTCAATATTATTTACCAGTCAGCAGCAAGCGTACAGGAAGAATCAAAAAAGAAAAGTGTCCGTGGCCGTCTTGTTATTGTCCTCTTCAGGGCAGTGAGCATCACACAGACCTCATCTCTCAATGAATACATCTTCTGTGACAGTCAAGTAACTGAGGAGATGAACATCAGCTGCTCACCTTTCTGCCGTAGTTTAATTACCATCGGATAAGTGAGGAAGGACAGGAGACCGAGTGCTGTCATCTTCTTCAAGACTGGATTAAAACTCTTTCTCTTGCTAGCTGTGGCTGGACTAAAGTCAGGAAATATTTCACAAGATATCTCTGACCTGTCCTGCCATCTTCATACACAGAAGATGTGAGTCCACGGTCATACACGTGTTGTATCCGGTCAGTGTCAGTGTCACGGCCTTTCAGTGAAGGATCCACTGGGAGAGATCAGCTCTGAGGAAGCCAGCGGCGTCTTCCAGACACCAGTCGTATATTATTTCTCCTGCTCCTAACTTCAAGGTCATTCTTTCGTTGAGTTGTTCAAACTGATTTCTTAAGTTTGTGACTGGTCTCCTATCCTCATGCACAGCTGCTTGAATGGAATCGACCCAGTGCCATGTATTTTTTGCTGTGTTGGCTAGCTTTTCAACTTCTGCTTTTAGCTCTTGTACTGAATTGTTGGTCAGTTGTATATCCAGATGTAGATCACAGAGTGCTGGGGTCAGCACAGAGTCTATTGCTTCTCTTACAGTACTCTGTTGCTCTTTGAGCGCTAGCTTGATACCGTTAGCTATAGCTGCGTCCAGATCCTCTCTAATCCTCTTAATTTCTTCTTTTTCGCTTTAATCTTACAGTTTTTTTACAATCACTTTGCTACTATTTTCAGAACCTTGATGTCATTTTTCAAAACTCTAGACACAAAACTCAAAACGGTTATCACTTGTAACACAGGCTGTCTGATGTTCAAAACATTGCCTTGCACATTCACATCTTTAAAGAAATCTTGCACTTGCACAATCATTGGTTCAAAACACAAATTTACTGTGAAATACCATTGAAACATAACTATAGATCACCCACACACAAGCAACCGATGGTTTCACTGAGTCATTGCTCGTACAATCATTAAATATTGTAGAACAAAATGAGAGATACAGGTTTCATTGTGGTACTACATGTTCAGTAAATACATCTCTGTAAAAGTACTGCAGTACGGGTTAAGGAAGGGAGAGTATGGGGGTAAATACAGGGTGGTAAACATGGGCCTGAAACCATGCTTGCACACATGAGCATGATGGAACCTGACAGTGTCCCACACAATGACATAGGTCACACCTTCAGCTCTACAAACCTGATCGAGCTCATCACGAAAGGTGACAAGGAGAGCTGCATTATATGGTCCAATATGAGGTCTGCGTCCCACCACACCATCGTCTGATGGCCTTCACCTCTACCACGTTCCCCCACACATCTCAAACGAGGCACACGTACACCTCTCAGAAGGAGTGCCTGTCCCCTGCCATTCCTTTGACCAACACGTCTTCCTCGTCTTCCTCCCAGCACTGCTTGACCTCCACTGTGACCTGGATCTCCTGCTGGCTCCATGTGAGTGAGTGAGTGAGTGAGTGAAGTGACATTCAGCCAAGTATGGTGACCCATACTCAGAATTTGTGCTCTGCATTTAACCCATCCGAAATGCACACACACAGAGCAGTGAACACACACACACACACTGTGAGGACACACCCGGAGTGTTATGTTACGTATCACTATGCTCTTGCAATTGGATCCCAATCAACTCTTCACTATAAACTCATTCCACAATGTGCACTCAGTCATCAGTAATGAGTTTGCAGAATTGGACAAGCAATCACAAGGGCCTGCATCTATACAGTGCAGAATACTGTAAATAGTCTGAAAAGGTGGTACAGTATTTGGGGCCATAAACACAGTGTCTGATGAAGCATTATGATAAAATATTAGGCTACATCCATGGATATTGTAGTCTAATTGGTTCATGCTCAGCTCTAATTGGTGACAATGAATCTCGTTATCTCGAAACGTTCATGATTTACAGTAAACATGGAAGATGACATTAAGAGTAATGCAACAGTTACTTCTCATTTTGAGCAGTTGTATCAACTGATAGTTAGATCATTGTAAGGAAATGAATAGACACTCATTTGAAATGTAATGTGTGAATTGCCTTTTGAAACAGTAGCTCTTTGATGTTACGATGTGTCATTGAAAAGGTGAATTTTGTTGAATGAACAAATTATCTAAGTTTTATGTGCATTGTATCCAAGCAATTGAGAAAACGGTTAGCGTTTTGAAAAAATGTGCCTTTTGATCATTAGTTGTGAGTTTTGTGTCTAAAGTTGTGAAAAATTACATCAAGGTTCTGAAAATAGTAACTAAGTGATTGTAAAAAACTGTATTTCAAATGACACTGAATTTAACCTGTTGTGACTTTAGTGCTGCACACAAATTTAGGATTAAATATTGTCAGAGATGAGATCGAGATGCTCAAACGTCATTCAAACTTTCAATGAATCTGAAGCCTTCATCAATGCAAGAACAAAATACTTTATTATGTTATTGTTAAACACATTATCCTCTGACCCCTACAGAAGATTTCCCTGAGATAGAACATAACTGACTAACTCTGATCGCTCGCAGAGTCTGAACGTCAAGATGATAAAAAGTCAAAAGTCTTTATAAACGTGTCTAGAAGAGCAGCTCTGAGAAACATTCATCCTAATCATTAGTGTGTGTGTATGTGTGTGTGTGTGTGTGTGTGCATACGTGTGTGTGTGTCTGTGTGTGTGTGTGTGTGTGTGTGTGTGTCTGTGTGTGTCTGTTGTGTGTGTGTGTCTGTGTGTCTGTGCGTGCGTGTGTGTGTGTGTGTCTGTGTGTGTGTGTGTGTGTGTCTGTGTGTGTGTGTGTGACTGTGTGTCTGTGCGTGCGTGTGTGTGTGTGTGTCTGTGTGTCTGTGCGTGCGTGTGTGTGTGTGTGTGTGTCTGTGTGTGTGTGTGTGTCTGTGTGTCTGTGCGTGCGTGTGTGTGTGTGTGTCTGTGTGTGTGTGTGTGCGTGTGTGTGTGTGTGTGTGTGTGTGTCTGTGTGTGTGTGCGTGCGTGCGTGTGTGTGTGTGTGTGTGTGTGTGGGCTGGAAGCTCATAATGCTGATGAATGAGTGAGTTAGAGCGTCTGTGTGTGGAGCATCCGTCATGATTATCTGAAAGCAGTAGAGAATGAAGCGTTCACAGACTCACATCCACACTCCTCCAGATTATCAGTCATGCACAACGCCTCCAATTTACTCTCTAAATGGAACTGGGAGGATTTTAAAGAACACAAAAAAACAATGAAACAAAATGAAATTTAAATAATTTTTTCTTCCTATAACAGCTGACAGAGAGCACAACAACTGGATCTCTTGACACGGACGGGTGAGATCGAGATGAGATGGTTGTGTATTTTCTCCAAACCAGATCAACAGATTAGTTTTATTAGCCTTAGAGATATATATATTTTTACAGACATGCATTTCAAATCTGCAGGCTGACGGTCCATGGAAGTAAATCACAGCAGATCTCACGAGAGTCGGTCATTCGCTGCATGTCCGCTGAGATCTGGCCAAGAAAACAAAAGCAGCGCTTTCCAGAAAACTGTGTTAATTAGAATATTTTTATGGAGGAAAGATGTCTTTGTGTCTGTTTGTGATTGAGAGGACTGCAGGGTCTTCAGACAGTGGAGACAGATGAGGACAGAAGAGCTAATAAAACACAAATGCCAGAGTCTTTCTCCATCTGATCCTCCTTTGACTGCAAAATCACCCCCCCCCCCCAATCAGGATTATTGTCTTGTCATCCTGCAGAAATATATGAACATCCTTAAAAAAAGATGCATTTATGTCAAGCAGAACCACATAATACAATAAGGCATCTTTTAATATTAAATCCACTTCATATTAACTCATTCACATAATCAGTGAGATCTTCATCATTTTCTGCCTCACGCTGACAGTGTCAATCCTAGAAAATAATTTG
Source organism: Carassius gibelio (assembly GCF_023724105.1). Lineage (NCBI taxonomy): Eukaryota > Metazoa > Chordata > Actinopteri > Cypriniformes > Cyprinidae > Carassius > Carassius gibelio. The sequence goes on from NC_068394.1 coordinate 305,596, forward strand.
TTTGATGCACATAACAAGAAAATAAAGTGTTTAAAGAAGAAATTAGTATGACAAATACAACTCCAACAACACATCCAAAAATCTGCTAGAAGATGAGCAGGTAGTGTGTTCATGTTCATGGTATAAATGAGTTCTTTAGTGTGTGTCTGATCTGTGGATCCTCACCGCAAACACACACATAAACACACACACACCTGCATTATGAAAATCACCGCAGCCGTCTGAGCGCTCATAAATCCTCACAGTGCTGACGAATCAAATCATTTCTGACTCCATCACTTTATTTAAGGCACTTCCATACACTGAGGTTTAACCTGAGGAACCCAACATCCGGAAATACAGTTCACTCAGATTCAGTCTATAGAAACTAGATTATACCTTTTACGTTTTCAGTAATATTTCAGACTTTTTTTGACATGTTATATCTCTCCTGCCAGTACAATTATTCATGTAGAGCTGAACTTCGTAATCACACTATATCATCTGTGAAGATGCAGAGATTCTCCTCCACATACAGACAGTAACATCTCAGTGAATCTGCCTGAAGCGCAGTAGATGAATCTATTAGCAGCTCATCACTGGAGCGTCTGCACCAATCAAACCTCTCGCCTAAACATTACGGGTCACAAAGAGGGATTTGCCCCTGAACAACTTTTTTTGGTTCCCTATAAAACCTTTCAGTGATCATGACAACTCTCATGACAACATTCAATTTCCATTTTAGTGGAAATTTAGCTCTCTTCTTTCTCAGGAATCTCGTTTCATTCTCAATCAGCGCTCTTGGAGTGAAGCTCATCCAATCGAATCAGCGCTGCATAATATCTCTCATGTGGCGACCACAAAACAGATTTTCCTTTTTTGTGAGAGTGAGGGGCTCACATCCCTGCAAAACAAGAGAGAGAGAGAGAGAGAGAGAGAGAGAAGAGAGAGAGATGAGAGAGAGAGAGATGGAGAAGAGAGAGAGAGACGGAGAGAGAGAGAGAGAGAGATAGATGAGAGCTGCTGGGGTTCAGAAGGACGCAGCGGGATCCGGAGCTCAGATGGAGGGAGATGGTGTTTGTTCGTTCCGTGGTGAGCAGATATGAGGCAGCATCATAACAGAGGGCATGACCACATGTTAAACAGCTGATCTCAGTCTCTCTGTGCTCCAGAGGATTGCGTAACGCTGCTGGACTCGCTGTGGTTAGACAGGCCTCTATATGATGAATTTATCAGTGCTTTACAAATATAGGACAGGAAGAGCTAAATAAACTTATCACTGGATCTAAACCAACAACATGTTTATTAGATCCTGTACCCACTAAATTACTGAAAGAGTTGTTACCTGTAGCCGAAGAGCCACTTCTCAATATTATTAACTCGTCGTTATCTGTAGGTCACAAAAATGATCACAAAAATGATCTGTATGAAGAATTTCAGTCAGGTTTCAGGCCCCACCATAGCACAGAAACTGCACTTGTTAAAATTACAAATGACCTGCTCCTTGCGTCAGATCAAAGCTGCATCTCATTTCTAGTCTTACTTGATCTTAGTGCTGCGTTCGACACCATAGACCATGACATACTCATAGATAGATTACAAAACTATACAGGTATTCAAGGGCAGGCTCTAAGATGGTTTAGATCCTACCTGTCCGGTCGCTACCATTTTGTTTACTTAAATGGGGAGTCATCTCATTTATCATCAGTAAAATATGGAGTGCCACAAGGATCTGTCCTAGGTCCCCTTCTATTTTCAATATACATGTTTCCCCTTGGTAATATTATTAGAAAATACGGAATTAGCTTGCACTGTTATGCTGATGATACTCAGCTATATATCTCAACGAGACCAGATGAAACTTCTCAATTATGTAAAATGTTAAAAATGTAAAAGATTGGATGACAAATAACAAATAACAGAGATATTAATTATTGTACCAAAAAACACTACACAGAATCTAGTAGATTACAATCTGCAACTAGACGGATGTACTGTTACTTCCTCTACAGTCAGAAATCTGGGAGTTATATTAGACAGCAATTTGTCTTTTTAAAATCATATTTCCCATGTTACAAAAACTGCATTCTTCCATCTTAGAAACATTGCCAAGCTACGAAACATGTTATCTGTTTCTGATGCAGAAAAGCTAGTTCATGCATTCATGACCTCTAGACTGGACTATTGTAATGCACTTCTAGGTGGTTGTCCTGCTTCTTCAATAAACAAGCTACAGGTCGTCCAAAATACAGCAGCTAGAGTCCTTACCAGGTCAAGAAAATATGATCATATTACCCCAATTTTACAGTCTCTGCACTGGCTACCTATTAAGTTCTGTATCAGTTACAAATTATCATTTCTTACCTATAAGGCCCTAAATGGTTTAGCTCCTGCGTACCTAACTAGCCTTCTACCACGCTACAACCCATCACGCACCCTAAGGTCACAAAACGCTGGACTTTTGGTGGTTCCTAGGATAGCAAAGTCCACTAAAGGAGGTAGAGCTTTCTCACATTTGGCTCCTAAACTCTCTCTGTTTAAATCTAGATTAAAAACACATCTCTTTCGCCAAGCATTCGAATAATGTTTCTCTTAAATTGTGAGTGTAGTTGCATCTGATCAAATGTGCATTTTTATTCTTTAGCTTGGGTTAAACTAATTAATTTTACTTTGTTGCATCAGCAGCTATGCTAATGATGTCTCTATGTGCTTCTCTGTTTCTGCTGGATCTTCATCCCGTGGTAACTAGGATTTACACAAGCTCCAGTCTGGATCCAGAACACCTGAGAAGAGATGATGCTGACCATCAGAGGACCTCAGATGATGCTAACCCTGAATCAACAACAGAACTAACAAATATTAATTATTAATAATATTAACAATGTTCATCGTCTGGCTGACTACGTCTTGTATTAATTTTTCAAAAAAATCCTGTCATACGTGCACAAACTGACAGAAACATAATTTTCTGTAAAGTTGCTTTGTAAGGATTTGTATTGTAAAAAGCGCTATACAAATAAACTTGAATTGAATTGAATTGAATTGAATTGAATTGAATTGAATTGAATATGTGAAATTAGTGAAATGACATAGATGGTG
>NC_068394.1:318673-333673 GCF_023724105.1 Carassius gibelio
AACTAACAGACTCACTGTGATATTTGTCAGTCATACATCAATGAAACAGGTCAGATTTCTATAAGAGTGTTAATAAACTTAACTTAAAACACCAGCTTTATATATTGATCATCAATAAGTCCAGTTTGTGTCAGTTCCTTCATTGCTTCTTCACTGTTTTATACTGATTATTATTAAATTAATTGTTTTCACAATTAACAGATTTAAACTGATTCTAAGAAATGTAAATAAATTCACAAATATGCATTACTTTAAGTTTATTAGTTTGTTTATGTTAAACACTGTGAAATCCAAATTGATGGAAAAACATTTAACACAATTCAAATACAGAAATCATAAATGTGTGCTCAGCCGTCCTCCATCAGAACACACACAGGTTCCTGTAGCTCTTTTGGTGAAAATCATAACCAGCTCATTTCCTCTCATTCATGGGAAAGGCTTTTATTTCCTTCCTGCGGCGCGAGCGGCTCTGGCTCTGCTGGAGATCACGAGGACAGACGTTTGAGAGCAACTATTGTCTTGTGTTTGTATCTCAAAGTCACACACAATACACGGCTTTCCTTCTCATATAAATAATACCGTTTTCCTAAAACAAGCCTCGCTCTTCACTCGTCCCGCTTCAGTCTGAATCGATCAGAACAGATGATCTCGATGGAGAAGCTAAACTCACTGGACCTCTGATAAATGAACCAGCGATTATGTCGAGATGATAATGAACGGTCAAACTGAGTGATGAGAGACCCAACTAAAACCACAAACACGGCAGTGTGAGCTTGACAAATGCTCTAAATCTATGCTATTTAATTAAAACATTAAATAATAGCTGTACAGTACATGATTCATTTTGTCCATCCAGAGATTCTGACAGATCTTCACTCATGCTCTCGATTAATACTGAATTAATTCAGCATCAGTGATCACCACGAGACGAGGAATAAAGCCTCCAGCTCCTGAAGGAGAGCATCATGAGTCCAGCAGACGCTTCAGTGAGATCAGGAGAGATGCTTCTGTGCGTCGGAGCGGTCCTGATGCTGTTCTAGGCCAGGAGATCGCTCCTCTTACTGCACCACACCACCAGCACCACCATGGCCAGCGTGAGGAAGACGGGGATGAAGATGAGGAGGGTGAGCGTGTCGTCCGGCGGGTCGATGAACACCGCGTGCTCCAGGCTGCAGTTGGAGAAGAAGTGTTTGTGGATGCTGATGATGAAGCGCTCCACCGATGGGTTCGGCCAGAAGCATCCGATGCGCTCGGCGTTCATCTCCGTGCAGAAGGAGAAGACGTGATACTCTCTGAGGAAAGAAGAAGAAACCTCACGTTATTATTGCTCTCATGGAGAAATTCAGGTCATTTCCTTTCACGGCAGGAAGTCAGCAGAGAAACGGCTCATATTCAGCGTTTAATGAGTCTTTTCGGATGAATCTGGATTAGCCAGAGTTCTGTCCGTTATATGAACAGAGCTTTATAACATTAAAAACTTTCCTTCCTCTTCATCTTCACTGAGACTTTACCTCTGAGTACACAACCTCTCTTCCTCACACAATACTCCTCCTCAATACTCCTAAACAACGTCCCAAACACAAGACATGAATACTGCATAACGAACATGAAGACGTGAATTTCAGTATTTTCTGAATGTGAATATCCTCTGGAAAAACCTTGAACCCTGATAATGACGACAAAATCTAACAGGAATTTTGAACCTGACTTTATCCAATGTTCAGATTTATGTTCAGTAAATTCATGCAAATGAGTGCATATTTAATTAGAGAATGCAAACTCTCATCAGGGACCGAAGCGCTCACTATCTGACATCAGCAACCATCTTCAGCAAAACACACCTGCTGTTCCATCTGCTGATGTTATCATGGAGACCACGTTCGTCTGAGCAGGTGTATGTCCAGATAAACGCTGGACCTGAATAAATGAAGTTAAAGAGGTTCATGAAGGTTTCCCGTGATTGGCCCCTGCTGATGCCTGCAGGCTCTTTCCTCCAGAGTCTGGGAAAACAGTCCAGCTCAGGATCTCAGTGATTTGGTTCATGCTGTGACCCGTCTAATCGTCCGTCTCAAGAAAGTGTCCAGCGGTGAACCTAATGGTGTGGGAGTGAGCCGTGGGTCACTGAAGTTCACCAGCGGCCGCCAGTGGAGCTCAAACATCCTAATTTCTGATTATTATATATTTCAAACATTTTAGGGGAAGTCGTGGCCTAATGGTTAGAGAGTTTGACTCCTATCCATAGGGTTGTGGGTTTGAGTCTCGGGCCGGCAATACCACGACTGAGATGCCCTTGAGCAAGACACTGAACCCCCAACTGCTCCCCGGGCGCTGTGTGTGTGTGTGTGTGTGTGTGTGTGTGTGTGTGTGTGTGTGTGTGTGTGTGTGTGTGTGTCTCATTTCTGATTATTATATATTTCAAACATTTAAATGTTATGTTTAAATAAGCAAATGAAGCATTCTCCGATTAAATATGTACTAATTTGCATGCATTACCAGAACATACATCTGAACATTGGATAAAGTCAGGTTCATAATAATTGTTTGAGTATGTCGACATATCAGAGTTCAAAGTTTTTCCAGAAGGGTTTTTTGATTTTTCTTTACATCACTCCATAAACCATAAAATACTGTCAACAGACAGAAAAAAACACACATTTTCACCATGTTTTTAGGAGCAAAATGTTATATGGACAAACCTTCAGAATACAGAGAGGAATAAAAGTTTGGTGTATGTAAGAGAAAAATCTCTTTAAATAGATGGATTGAGATTGAAATCTTCAGACACAAACATATAGAGTACAATAAAATAAACACTTAAATGTTTTCTTTCCACTAGTCTGAAAAAAGAGACATGATATGGAGCAAAAAAAAAAAAAAACTAGAAGGGAAATGAAAACTGGTTTCGCCATATTTTGAATAAATGCTGTCAGTATTCTTCATTAGTAGCCGAAGACATGAGCTGATGTGGACATGTGAAGGGTCACTGACTTCTGTAACTGATAAACATGTAAACAAAGTTAAGGATGTGTTTGTGCTTCTGGTTTATGAAGGGTGACCAGCTGATGAGTGTCAACGCTCCTCGAGTCTCTGGAAGGAGCTCAAGATCATCTCAGAGTGAACTGTGAGTTCCTGGAACGCCTTCGAGAGCAAACATCTCCAGATTACAGATTCATCAATCACGGCGGAGAGTCTGTGAGAACAACTTTAACCACTCAACTAGTTACACGTCCCAGTCCTCACAGCATAAAAATATATATAATTCCTGCTAAAGCAGAACAAATACAGCAGAAGGCAGTGTGTTTCAGAGCATAATGCTCTCCATTGTCACATATTCATCATATTTGAGCAGATGATGTTTTAGATAAATTGATCAGCTTCATAAAAGTGCTGTGACGGGAAGCATCTCATTACACTCAATTACTTCAATCAGAAATGTTGAACTGAACTGATCTGGATAATGGCATGATTGTCTTCTGTTGAGCTTTTTACATCTGAAATTGGATTATGTTCATAACTGATGAACACTAACATTATTTTCCTGTTTATTACTGTTAAGATGGTTTGAATCAATCTGGATTATATAAAGCGCTGTAGAAATAAATGTGACTTGACTTATGAACTGAAAAGGACACACGCACTCACACGCACACACACACACACACACACACACACACACACACACACACACACACACACAAAGACGTGTTAAGATTTAATTAAGCTGGTCTCATTGAAATATTTGTATTAGAACGTAAAGTGGTGTTGACTGAGTTTATGTGAGATGACTTTGATGATGATGATGATTCACCTGATGAAGTGCGTGAGGTTGCATCTGTCTTCTGGATGAACGTGATTCATGTCGCTGCTGAATTGTTCTCCGCATCTCTCCATCTCTAGCAGCAGGACGGTCTGATTGCACTGCAGGAGCCACGGCCGCTGGGTGAACGACAGATCAACACCGTCTGTATCTGAAGAGACAGAGGATCAGTCTACATGCTGAGAGACACAACTGAGACAGGATTGAGACATGATTGAGACACAAACTGAGACATGATTGAGACACAACTGAGACAGGATTGAGACACAAACTGAGACATGACTGAGACATGATTGAGACACAAACTGAGACACGATTGAGACACAAACTGAGACATGACTGAGACATGATTGAGACACAAACTGATACATGATTGGGACACAAACTTAGACATGATTGAGACACAAACTGAGACAAGACTGAGACATGATTGAGACACAAACTGAGACATGATTGAGACACAAACTAAGACATGATTGAGACACAACTGAGACAGGATTGAGACACAAACTGAGACATGACTGAGACATGATTGAGACACAAACTGAGACACGATTGAGACACAAACTGAGACATGACTGAGACATGATTGAGACACAAACTGATACATGATTGGGACACAAACTTAGACATGATTGAGACACAAACTGAGACATGACTGAGATATGATTGAGACACAAACTGAGACATGATTGGGACACAAACTAAGACATGATTGAGACACAAACTGAGACATGATTGAGACATGATTGAGACACAAACTGAGACACGATTGAGACACAAACTGAGACATGACTGAGACATGATTGAGACACAAACTGAGACATGACTGAGACATGATTGAGACACAAACTGAGACATGATTGGGACACAAACTAAGACATGATTGAGACACAAACTGAGACATGATTGAGACACAAACTAAGACATGATTGAGACACAAACTGAGACATGATTGAGACACAAACTGAGACATGATTGAGACATAAACTGAGACACGATTGAGACACAAACTGAGACATGATTGGGACACAAACTGAGTCATGATTGAGACACAAACTGAGACATGACTGAGACATGATTGAGACACAAACTGAGTCATGATTGAGACACAAACTGAGACATGATTGAGACATGGTTGAGACACAACTGAAACATGATTGAGACACAAACTGAGTCATGATTGAGACACAAACTGAGACATGACTGAGACATGATTGAGACACAAACTGAGTCATGATTGAGACACAAACTGAGACATGATTGAGACACAAACTGAGACATGATTGAGACATGATTGGGACACAAACTGAGACATGATTGGGACACAAACTGAGACATGATTGAGACATGATTGGGACACAAACTGAGACATGATTGAGACACAACTGAAACATGATTGAGACATGATTGGGACACAAACTGAGACATGATTGAGACACAACTGAAACATGATTGAGACATGGTTGAGACAAAAACTGAGTCATGATTGAGACACAAACTGAGACATGATTGAGACACAAACTGAGACATGATTGAGACATGATTGGGACACAAACTGAGACATGATTGGGACACAAACTGAGACATGATTGAGACATGATTGGGACACAAACTGAGACATGATTGAGACACAACTGAAACATGATTGAGACATGATTGGGACACAAACTGAGACATGATTGAGACACAAACTGAGACATGATTGAGACACAACTGAAACATGATTGAGACATGGTTGAGACAAAAACTGAGACACGGTTGAGACACAAACTGAGACATGATTGAGACACAAACTGAGATATGATTGAGACACAAACTGAGACATGATTGAGACACAAACTGAGACATGATTGAGACACAAACTGAGACACGATTGAGACACAAACTGAGACATGATTGGGACACAAACTGAGACATGATTGAGACACAACTGAAACATGATTGAGACATGGTTGAGACAAAAACTGAGACACGGTTGAGACACAAACTGAGACATGATTGAGACACAAACTGAGACATGATTGAGACATGATTGGGACACAAACTGAGACATGATTGGGACACAAACTGAGACATGATTGAGACATGATTGGGACACAAACTGAGACATGATTGAGACACAACTGAAACATGATTGAGACATGATTGGGACACAAACTGAGACATGATTGAGACACAACTGAAACATGATTGAGACATGGTTGAGACAAAAACTGAGACACGGTTGAGACACAACTGAAACATGACTGAGACAGGAGAGACACTCACCTGATAAACCTCTAGTCATCAGCGTGTTCACTGCTAAAACAAAAACAGTTTGTTGATTAGAAACCAGATATAACTGGATTCATATTTAAGATCCTGTACAATCATTTCGCTTTAATGAAGTCTGTCACAAAGAAAAAACAAACATTTTTATACATCAAATATATTAAATAAACCTGTATGAAAAACACTATTATGAACCACATTTGAACTGAATTAGTTTCATAGTTATTGAACTAAATCAAATTAACACTGAACTCTACTACTGTCTTCTGTAAAGCTGCTTATAGCTAAAACGGAATTTGTTTCATAATTTGGCAGCATTTGCACTGTTATTGTCCAGTTTATTTCTGTGAAGATGCTTTGAAACAATGTATATTGAATAAAGAGCTCTAGAATTAAAGGTGATTTGACTTAATTTACCTAATTTACAGCCATGCTTGTATTTTAAACCCAAGTACATTTATATATTATACAGATGCTTTAATCCAAATTACAGTTAGATCAACCAAAGAGACTTTGGTCACCAGCTTCAGCAGAATCCTCATGCTGGTTGAGCAGCACTTTTGTTCTTCGTGTGTCAGTGCAGTGTTATTCCAGCATCTAAAGCAGCCTGCAGCAGCATGTGAACGCATCTGGTGTTCAGCAGACCGTCAGTCCGTCTGAGGAGACGCATGAATATGAAGCACAGCAGACAGACGGCGGGACACGCATGCTAACAGCGCATGTGAGAGCACATCAACTCAATCTGTGTTCAGAGACGTTCATACAGTCTCCAAGAGTCCTGACTCGACAGCATCACACTGGCGCTTCATCTCGGAGAACTTCAGAAAGACAATCTTGCATTTATATTAGATAATAAAGCCATAAAACATGCAGCAGATCCAGTGACTTCAGCTGCACAGTATGACGTGTCCATGATATCACATTTGCATTTGTGTTCAGTTCTAACATCATGTCATTTCTTGTAATACAGTACACGAGTCTAATGGTCAGACATCCGATGAACGAGCCTCTCACGTCTGAATGTGTCACCAGTTCAGGCCTCGAAAACACTTGACTGTTATTGTGCCAAATTTAGCCGTTTCCTGCATGCGGACACAGACGTGAGCGCCGTGATAATGTTCAAAGGCTTCTGAGTTTCCCTGGAGAAGCTCTGAGACGCTGTCTATCATCTCGGAGACGCTCAGAGCAGGGCATTCTGGGATCAGGGATGGGTTAAACGGTCCAGACAACCTACATGAGCAAAGCGTGTGACTCAGGTGATTCATCCAGAGACGAGACACACTGTACTCTAGTAAAAGATGTGAATGAGACTGTAAATGTCAAACGCCAAACACACTCGGATCTCAGAACAAGAGAAAGATTCAAGTTTATAGACTGAATTCATGCGAAAGCCTGAAGATACACAACAAAACACACATATGCACTAGGCTTAAAGTAACTTTTATGTATTTGAATTGCACATATTGGTTTACACAGTTTTAACATAAACAAATAAACTTTATGTGATTCATATTTGTCAGTCATAGATGAAGGATTTCTGCACTTAATTATTTGCATTTATTTGGTTTTATTAAAATTATCATATTTGCAAATCACATTTATTCAAATAGCTTGCAATCAGCATAAATCTGTTTATTGTGAAAACGATTACACTATAAACATGGTTAAAATATGACTTTGTCTTTATTGATGATAAATACTGTATATTAATTGGTTGTTGTGCATTTAAAACACATATTTAGTTTAATAGCACTTTTACAGAAATCTAACCTGCTTCAAAGCTTTTATTATTGATTTTTAATGTTTTGTCTAACGGTTCAATGGACTGTTCCACTTAAGTTCGTTTCTCTGATTATTATTTCATATGTCATGATTAATGTTAACCGTTCATCAAGAAGTTTGTGTATTCGTTAATATCTCTGCTCCTCTGTTAACTGCAGTTATGGTGTTTGTTTGTACTTATTGATTTTTTTACATAGAAACGAACAAACGAGGTTATAATGTGTGATCTCATAGCAACGGCTCCGTCCACTCAGAGCAAAAACACAACTGGGCAATTATTTGATGATAAAAACAGCATTAGTGTGTGTGTGTGTGTGTGTGTGTGTGTGTGTGTGTGTGTGTGTGTGCGCCTGTGTACTTGTTTTTCTATTCTGGTGGGGACTTAAACCTGAATACACACAGACTCATGGGGACTCGTGTCACGGTGGGGACCTAAATTGAGGTCCCCACGGGTAAACAAGCAAATAAATTACACAGAATGAAGTTTCTTGAAAATCTAAAAATGCAGAAAGTTTCCTGTGAGGGTTAGGGGTAGGGTTGGTGTAGGGCGATAGAACATACGGTCTGTACAGTATAAAAACCATTACACCTATGGAGAGTCCCCACAAGGATAGCTGACCAGACGAGTGTGTGTGTGTGTGTGTGTGTGTGTGTGTGTGTGTGTGAGTGAGTGAGTGTGTGTGTGTGAGTGAGTGTGTGTGTGAGTGTGTGAGTGTGTGTGTGTGTGTGTGTGTGATGATGTGGGTCACAAGGTAATGGTCATCCTGAATGACTGTCACACACTCGCTCACTAATGACAGCGGCTGAAGATCACAGACTCAATTAAATCTGAAATTAAAGCTGTTTCTGCGCTTCTTAATGGAGCTGTGTCCAATTTGCCTTCGCAATTTTCTTCCAGTCACTTCGGGTTGGTGTTTAAGGTTCACACAAACATCGTCAGGCTGCTGATAATCACTGACGGATCTTAATTAAACACGCCTGTGCATTTAGCAGGTGCTTTTATCCGGACTGTCTTCAGTGAATCTAATCCACGATGGCCATTACTAGTGAACTACAGAAGCATCCGAGTAAATGAATGTATAATGTTTAAACTGGCCACAGTTATACTAGACACTGCACAAACATAAATATAGTTCATTTTATAAGAAAATACTATTTAAGTTTGTCTACTTCAAAGCTTGCCGTGTCTTGTATTCATATGTGAACTGCACACACATCAGTCTGAGTGAAAACTGTTTTCATCATGTGTTGGTCATCATCCCAGACACAATGACAGGATGAACATCGGCGCTTGTGTGGAAGAGTGTGAAACACAGCAGGGTCAAAAGGTCAAAGTTCAGGTGAACAGGTCGAAGGCAGTGATCAGAGAGCATGATGGGACAGTGGAGCTGAGGGATAAGTGATGATTCTCCATCATCATTCAACCTCAGCATACGTTCAGAAAACAGATCGATGAAGAGGTCAAATAAACACCAGTCCTAAAATACCAGTCAACACTAGAATTCTCTAGTGATTTTATTTATCCAGCATGGAAATTAATCTGATTTAAACAAACAAAGAAGTTTTTTCATTTTAGTGTGTCAAGACAAACTAAATGAAAATGAGGAATATTTCTTTAGCAAATAGCTGAAATAAAATCTGTTTCTACATTCTGTTTTATTTAGTTGAAGGTTAAGTCTATTTAAGCGATGGGAGTTTATTTGTGGTTGTAATTTTCCTGTTCTGTGTAGGTGTGTTGATAAGGTGAGCGGGACGAGGGGCTTCAGACACACACCGGCTCTGGAGGATTCATCCGTCACATCTGATCCATCACCACACGAACACAGCAGCGCTGGTGTCACTCATTATCAGAGACACACACACACTTCTCACGGCTGACAGCACCTGCGCTCATGACCTCAACACACACACATATAACACACACACACAGCTCAGATTCATCTGACACCTCTGAAGAGATGAGAAAGGAAATAACATCTTCAGCTAACAGTGTTTCAAACTCAAACTACATGCTGTGAGAGCAGATCATCTCATCACAACATCTTCATCATTCTCACAGATGATGTGTCTTTCACTCACGGACGGAGATTAAAGCGTATGTCCACATCACAGCCATGAACACAGGAGCTACACGCGTGTGAACATGATTACTCTGAGTCTGTGTGTGTGTAAGTGAATGATGGAGTCACCACTGCTTGTGTTTGCTAAACCATCAGCACAACTCCACGTGTGTCACGATACAGCATCAGAAATATCAAACCTGAGCCGGAGACGTCTGAACCTCAAGCACTGAAGCAGACATTGCATTATCATCATCATTGCGTCTGTGTCCGAGACTCTCGTGTCCCATCAGGATATCTTCTGTGTGTGTGTGTGTGTGTGTGTGTGTGTGTGTGTGTGTGTGTGTGTGTGTGTGTGTTATTCTTTAACAGCAGCAGTATCGCAGCAGGAGGTCTGAACACTGAGGGCCTCTGGGTAAAAGTTTTGTACAGCGAGCACATATGAGAGTATGAAAAAACAGTGAAAGTCATTTGCCAAGTATGGTAACCCATACTCTACCATACTCAGAACTGGTGCTCTTCATTTAACCCATCCAAGTGCATCCAAGTCTCTCTCTCACACATACACACACACACACACACACACACACACTGGCCATCATTTATCCTGCGGTGTCCGGGAGCAGTTTGGGGTTCGATGTCTTGCTCAAGGACTCCTCAGTCGTGTTATTGCCCACCCAAGACTCAAACCCACAACCTTAGGGTTAAGAGTCAAACTCTCTAACCAATAGGCCACGACTTCCCCATATGTGAGAGTATTTGAGAGTATGTGACAGTATTTGAGATCCACAGGAGATGTTCACACTGTATCTTTACAGTAAATAACTCTTTCACATACATGAGCTGACGATCATACATGCTTCATTTCTCTGATGCACACATGACATGCAGCTAACTACTAATGTTTTATTTTGATTGTTTTATTTGGAAAGCATTTATTTGACATTTTATTATTTAATTGATTATAACAAATGAGCAACATTTGTTCAAACTCATTATAACCGTCTGATGTGTAAATGATGAAACCACAGAGAAAATATTCATTCTTCTTTTTACTTTAATAACAATCATTTATTCATTTCAGTCAGACATTTGACAACTGCAATAAAAACATAAAGGTGTAAAAATGATCCAGAGGTACAGCTATGATTTATTTATGTATTTGTATGAGCTTAATAATAATAATAAAAATAATAATAATAATAATAGTAACAATGAAACATACACTTTGAATCTGCTGAATCACACACACACACACACACACACACACACACATGTATTTTCACACTGGTAATAAATACAGACGTGTTTAAAATATGAAACTGCCATAAAGAGACGAAATCCACTCACCGAGGATCAGAGAAAGTTTGAAGAGAGTGAGAAGATTCGGATCCATGATGAAGAAGCGCGTTGGATTCAATCAGCTCAAACCTCGGAACACATTCATCATTCATATCCAATCAAACACATCGATCCGGTACATCCCTCAGAAACAGCAGCTGATCAACTGATTCTGGAGCGGGTGCACATCCTCTTCATCTCCGAGCCTTCATCATCTTCATCATCATCATCACGAGTCCATCAGCGGAGCGCGAGAGCAGCGATGCGGACCTCAGAGACTCTGTGCTGCTCTCTCTCTCCCTCTCTCTCTCTCTCTCTCTCCCCCCCTCTCTCCCTCCCCCCCCTCTCTCCTCCTCCTTCATGATCGCGTGTCTGTGAGCTGTAAGTGGGACACACACACACAAATATCTCATTAAAAACTGCATAATTATGAAATATCACAATTAATACTCTCTTATCGTTGTATAAGTTTAATAAACAGCGAATCGTAATCACTGAAGCAATTTACTCTGAATTATTTAGTGCATAATCTAATAATTATTTACCCCAGTAAATAAAATAATATGAGAAAGATGAGTAAACAAAGGTACAGCGTCATTATGAAGTCAAGGTGTGTGAAACATCTGAAAAACTATAATAAAATATTAATGTTAGTTAAAGTACGGATAAATGTAAACATCTCGTAACAAGCGTAGATTGAGGCAGGTGTTTTATTATGGAGGAGTAAAGCTTTACTAAGAGCGCCACCGTGTGGCCGCATGAAGCACAGCGGAACTCTAAACACGAGGCGTTTGTTTCCAGACGGAAGTGTTTTCTGTTAGACCGCCGGCGCGAAAACTCGCACCATAACAACAAACACCACTCGGCAAAGTTTTCAAAAATATCTAATTTACTGAAGCGAAATGAAGTTCCGAGCTAAAATCATCGATGTCGGATGTCTGAATCACTTCACACGTGAGTTTAAGCATGTTTATTCTTGATTTCTGTCTTTTATGATAGAGGTTTTCTGTGTTTATGTTTGTTTAATGAGTTTAGCCTTTTAAGTCTGACAGAGGCATCTTAGAGCCCCCCCCCAACAGTGACGTCATTCACAGAACTGATTGATCAGTCATGAATCTGGTGAATTATCATTGCACTGATGCGTTTCATGAAGGATAACACTGTCCTTTAAGACTCGCTAACGGTTTAGAATCTGATCTGGTCTGGTCTGGTCTGGTCTGATATGGTCTGGTCTGATGTGGTCTGGTCTGGTCTGGTTTCTGCAGGTGTGGTGAACACCGTGTCCAGGCTGACGAAGGCGTGTGTTCTGCGGCTCACCTGTGATCACCTGTACTTCGTTCTGTCGGGTCGTGTGGCTTCTGGAGGAGTCAGTATGTGGTGTGAACTCTCACAGGTGAGATCCGAATCACTGCCGAAACTCATTATCAGCTTCAGTTCATGACAGACTTTCTCACATTCATCTTCATGTTTCAGTTCAATTTTTACTCAAATGAATGAAAATGCAAAAAAAAGAAAAAAAAGAATGCAAAATAGAAGCTGTTTCCCTGTAGGTCTCCGCTGTGAATGCTCCTGTGTTTCAGGGGAATTTCTTCGATGAGTTCCAGTTGGAGGGAGTGTCTGCCGACGCCAATGAAATCCTGCTGGAAGTGGCTCCGGAGAATCTTTCCAGGGCCTTAAAAACAGCCCAGAACGCCAAATCTGTCAAAATCAAACTGACCAAGAAGAGCAGTGCGTGTCTGACGCTCGCCGCGGAGCTGGTGAGGAGAACACAGCCGACACCAACACCAGAGTATAAATGATTGATAAACCTGACAGCATGACGGTCTGACAGTGATCATCTCTCTCACACACACACACTCTCTCTCTCTCACACACACACACACACACACACACACACACATACACACTCTCTCACTCTCTCTCTCTCTCACACACACACACACACACACACTCTCTCTCTCTCTCCCCTATGTCTCTCTCACACACACACACTCTCTCACTCCTTCTCTCTGTCACACACAAACACACATACTCTCTCTCTCTCACAAACACACACACACACACACATGTGTCTCCAGCCGTCTCTGTCCAGCGTCAGTCGTGTGGTCACTCATGATATCCCAGTGGACGTGATTCCCAGACGACTCTGGCATGATTTCAGAGAGCCGCAGATGCCAGACTTTGATGTGAGTGGTTATAAGACTGGATCTGTATCTGTCCCTCAGCAGCATTAATAATGAAACGATTGTATGATGCTTAGGTCAGCATATATTTACCTCCTCTGAAGACCTTGAAGAGCGTCGTGGACCGCATGAAGAACCTCTCCAACTCTCTGGTGAGTTTATTACTAACTCCAGTCTGCAGTATGGTAGAATTAGCCCCGCCTTCTTAATAAAAGAGCCAATCAGGAAAGTGCATCAGCCGGACCCATCTGAAGTATTTACGCTTTTAAACCTGTTTTAAGCTTTGACGGTCAGTTATTTCTGATGTTATATTTCTGAGTTTGGCCGTCAGTTTCTTCAGAAGGGTTTGCTGAGGTGTTTGTGTGTCAGGTGCTGGAGGCGAATCTGAACGGAGAGATGAATCTGAAGATCGACACAGATCTGGTTTCTGTCACAACACACTTTAAGGATCTGGGGAACCCTCCGTGGGGTGAGAGACGCTCTGATGTGCACCCACACAGTAAAGAGTTAAACTGCTGCTTATCTGAGATCAGAGAAGAAAAAACCTCTTTCTAAACCAGTATTTTGACACATCTTGATCAGGGTTATTATTGTTAACTAACAATAAACGCATAAAAATATTATTTGTTTAAAAATAAACATTAACTATAATATAAATAGACTTACATTTACATTATTTCAGATAGTTGGCCGAGGCAACGTTTCTCATTTAAATGTACAAATTTACTCTAATAAAGAGTAGATTATTTAAAATATATATACTCCAACTTAAAAACTATGAAGACATGTCAAAAATAATAAATGGAAAACAAAATTGCTTAAACATTTTATTAAAATGAAAATATAAAACATCAAAATAAAATGTAATTCAGAAGTACATCTGTAAAAGTGTAAGCAGTGATAAAGTATCTGTGAGTGATTGATGTCTGTCAGGAGACGACGGCTCGCAGAGCTCCAGTGCTCACCGAGACCCAGAGCTGATGACGGAAGTGTGTGTGGACATCAGGAAACTCCAGCAGTTCCTCACGGGACAACAGGTGCACCCCAGCAGAGCCATGTGCAGTAAGAGACTCGCACACACACACACACACACACACACACACTCACTCAGCACCTACTCAGTCTGTGTGTTTTCTGTCTAATCTAGATATCGTGGACCGAAGGATTCTTCACCTGATCTTTCTGCACGAGGATGTGTCTCTTCAGTACTTTATTCCGGCGCTGGCCTGAGATCAGAGTCACCTCAAACTAAATCATATGCAGAATATCTGAACCGAAGGAAAATATGGGTGTTATAAAAAAAGAAAAAGGACTGCGTTCACAGTTTCTAATGTAAATGTCTGTAAATATATATGAATAAAATACATGTTTGATAATAGTTTGTCACCTTTTATTAAAATTTTTTTTCAATGTTCCAGAAAATCACTTTGCACAATTTTTGTTTCAGAGCGTCTTTATAGAGCATTTAATCAAAGCAGAATAACATCTTTCTGTGAGTGCAGGTGGAGCTCTAGTGAAGGTGTGAGTGTCAGTAAAAGGCTAG
>NC_068394.1:336173-358673 GCF_023724105.1 Carassius gibelio
GTTAAAGCGATAACTGGACCGTGCAGCGGTTATATCTGTGGTCTGTGGTCTGCTGATGGTGTTGATGGTGACTTTCACAGGTTACTCTCCTCTGTTTTTGAGTTCTCATCAAAGCATGCATCCCAGTGTGTTTGTTATGCTGTGCGGAGCCTTTCTGAGAAGGGAGGTGCTGGACGGGACACTTGTCTTCAGGACAAACACTGCTGTCTCTGCTCTGGTGAACACACACACAGTCATCAGAACCTGTTTAACTGTGTGACTGCTGCGACTGAGCTGTGTGTTCATTAGGAGTCAGCTTGTAAATGTCCACGCTTATGAACCTCCAGCGCATTATCGTGTGGCCTTTTCTTTATTTGCGTTTGATTGTGTTTAAATGTCAGTTTGTCTTGACCTTTTGCACATTGTTGCTTGATCTCATTACTCAGTGTGACATTTCTGAAACAGACGTTTGACTTTGATTAAGGAACCGCTGCTAACCGTCTAACATTATAGACAAACACTGAACTCTGCGATCTACTTAAATTCATGATACCTTTGAGAAACGCCGCGCTGCTTGTGTTCCAGATACACCTTCCAGCCCGTCAGATTACTGCATAATCCCAGAAGATGAAAGAGAAGAAACGAACATCACATGATTGTCCTGGAGCTCCTCCAGCGGTGTCCTTCTTCAGTTTTACAGTGATTTATACACTGAATGATCACGTTGTTATTCAGGTCGATGAGAGCAGCAGCTCAGTTCTGCACATCAGCTGTGTTTCTAGAGTGTGTTTATCTGGCAACCGTATAGCAACACCTTAACAACCTCCCACAACACCATAGCAACTGCATAGCAACACTCTGACAACCACCTATAGCACCTTAACCACTGAATAGTCTGATGTTTGTTTGTCTGTTCAGATGTTTGTTTGTGTTCAGATGTTTGTTTGTGTTCAGATGTTTGTTTGTTTGTCTGTTCAGATGTTTGTTTGTTTGTTTGTGTTCAGATGTTTGTCTGTTCAGATGTTTGTTTGTTTGTTTGTGTTCAGATGTTTGTTTGTGTTCAGATGTTTGTCTGTTCAGATGTTTGTTTGTGTTCAGATGTTTGTTTGTGTTCAGATGTTTTTTTGTTTGTCTGTTCAGATGTTTGTCTGTTCAGATGTTTTTTTGTTTGTGTTCAGATGTTTGTTTGTTTGTTTGTTTGTCTGTGTTCAGATGTTTGTTTGTTTGTTTGTCTGTGTTCAGATGTTTGTTTGTTTGTGTTCAGATGTTTGTTTGTTTGTTTGTGTTCAGATGTTTGTTTGTCTGTGTTCAGATGTTTGTTTGTTTGTTTGTGTTCAGATGTTTGTTTGTTTGTTTGTGTTCAGATGTTTGTTTGTCTGTGTTCAGATGTTTGTTTGTTTGTTTGTGTTCAGATGTTTGTTTGTCTGTGTTCAGATGTTTGTTTGTTTGTTTTTGTTCAGATGTTTGTTTGTTTGTTTGTGTTCAGATGTTTGTTTGTCTGTGTTCAGATGTTTGTTTTTTTGTTTGTGTTCAGATGTTTGTTTGTTTGTTTGTCTGTGTTCAGATGTTTGTTTGTTTGTTTGTCTGTGTTCAGATGTTTGTTTGTTTGTGTTCAGATGTTTGTTTGTTTGTTTGTGTTCAGATGTTTGTTTGTCTGTGTTCAGATGTTTGTTTGTTTGTTTGTGTTCAGATGTTTGTTTGTTTGTTTGTGTTCAGATGTTTGTTTGTCTGTATTCAGATGTTTGTCTGTGTTCAAATGTTTGTCTCTTCAGATGTTTGTTTTTTTGTCTGTGTTCAGATGTTTGTTTGTTTGTCTGATCAGATGTTTGTCAGTTCAGATGTTTGTTTGTGTTCAGATGTTTGTTTGTCTGTGTTCAGATGTTTGTTTGTCTGTATTCAGATGTTTGTCTCTTCAGATGTTTGTTCAGATGTTTGTCTGTTCAGATGTTTGTCTGTGTTCAGATGTTTGTTCAGATGTTTGTCTGTTCAGATGTTTGTCTGTGTTCAGATGTTTGTTCAGATGTTTGTTCAGATGTTTGTCTGTGTTCAGATGTTTGTCTGTTCAGATGTTTGTTCAGATGTTTGTCTGTGTTCAGATGTTTGACTGTGTTCAGATGTTTGTATGTGTTCAGATGTTTGTTCAGATGTTTGTCTGTGTTCAGATGTTTGTCTGTGTTCAGATGTTTGTTCAGATGTTTGTCTGTTCAGATGTTTGTCTGTGTTCAGATGTTTGTTCAGATGTTTGTCTGTGTTCAGATGTTTGTCTGTTCAGATGTTTGTTCAGATGTTTGTCTGTTCAGATGTTTGTCTGTGTTCAGATGTTTGTTCAGATGTTTGTCTGTTCAGATGTTTGTCTGTTCAGATGTTTGTCTGTTCAGATGTTTGTTTGTTTGTTTGTGTTCAGATGTTTGTCTGTTCAGATGTTTGTTTGTTTGTTTGTGTTCAGATGTTTGTTTGTGTTCAGATGTTTGTCTGTTCAGATGTTTGTTTGTGTTCAGATGTTTGTTTGTTTGTGTTCAGATGTTTTTTTGTTTGTCTGTTCAGATGTTTGTCTGTTCAGATGTTTTTTTGTTTGTGTTCAGATGTTTGTTTGTTTGTTTGTTTGTCTGTGTTCAGATGTTTGTTTGTTTGTTTGTCTGTGTTCAGATGTTTGTTTGTTTGTGTTCAGATGTTTGTTTGTTTGTTTGTGTTCAGATGTTTGTTTGTCTGTGTTCAGATGTTTGTTTGTTTGTTTGTGTTCAGATGTTTGTTTGTTTGTTTGTGTTCAGATGTTTGTTTGTCTGTGTTCAGATGTTTGTTTGTTTGTTTGTGTTCAGATGTTTGTTTGTCTGTGTTCAGATGTTTGTTTGTTTGTTTGTGTTCAGATGTTTGTTTGTTTGTTTGTGTTCAGATGTTTGTTTGTCTGTGTTCAGATGTTTGTTTTTTTGTTTGTGTTCAGATGTTTGTTTGTTTGTTTGTTTGTCTGTGTTCAGATGTTTGTTTGTTTGTTTGTCTGTGTTCAGATGTTTGTTTGTTTGTGTTCAGATGTTTGTTTGTTTGTTTGTGTTCAGATGTTTGTTTGTCTGTGTTCAGATGTTTGTTTGTTTGTTTGTGTTCAGATGTTTGTTTGTTTGTTTGTGTTCAGATGTTTGTTTGTCTGTATTCAGATGTTTGTCTGTGTTCAAATGTTTGTCTCTTCAGATGTTTGTTTTTTTGTCTGTGTTCAGATGTTTGTTTGTTTGTCTGATCAGATGTTTGTCAGTTCAGATGTTTGTTTGTGTTCAGATGTTTGTTTGTCTGTGTTCAGATGTTTGTTTGTCTGTATTCAGATGTTTGTCTCTTCAGATGTTTGTTCAGATGTTTGTCTGTTCAGATGTTTGTCTGTGTTCAGATGTTTGTTCAGATGTTTGTCTGTGTTCAGATGTTTGTCTGTTCAGATGTTTGTTCAGATGTTTGTCTGTGTTCAGATGTTTGACTGTGTTCAGATGTTTGTATGTGTTCAGATGTTTGTTCAGATGTTTGTCTGTGTTCAGATGTTTGTCTGTGTTCAGATGTTTGTTCAGATGTTTGTCTGTTCAGATGTTTGTCTGTGTTCAGATGTTTGTTCAGATGTTTGTCTGTTCAGATGTTTGTCTGTGTTCAGATGTTTGTCTGTTCAGATGTTTGTTCAGATGTTTGTCTGTTCAGATGTTTGTCTGTTCAGATGTTTGTCAGTTCAGATGTTTGTCTGTGTTCAGATGTTTGTTCAGATGTTTGTCAGTTCAGATGTTTGTCTGTGTTCAGATGTTTGTCTGTGTTCAGATGTTTGTTCGGTAATGTTATCCAATACAGTGAATGTGAGGAGAGACTGTGAGTGTTTTAGTGTTTGTCTCCTGAAGCAGATGTGATTCAGATGTTTCCTCAAGGTGTTTGAGCTCCAGAGTCACTCTTTGAAAAGGCTGATTGTATATTTAGTTGCTGATGTCTGTTGTTATTATTATTATCATGATGAGTGATTCTCATGTGAATCAGGACAGCTCAGTTTTTTATGAACTGACTCCTCTAGAATAGATGAACAGCAGCTGTGTATGTCAGAGGATACAGTCCTGGAACAACTGTAAGTTCATGAAACATATAAATCTGTGTGAAGCAGCAGCTCCAGAGAAGAGTTTCACTCGCTCAGGTGTGTGTGTGTGTGGGGGGGGGGTTGCTATGGATTCCTCTTCTTCTGTCCGGTCCATTCAAACGTTGTCACACGTGATGTCACATCAAAGAGGAAGCGCTCGTTTGTGTGAAGATGAAAACAAATGAACCTACATGATTAACAGAGCGGTTGATCTTGCTCACAAGCGTCTCCTTCTATTATTTCTTTCATTATGATTCAAATCAGGAAAGAAATTCTTGCTCTTCAGTTCAGGATTTTACAGTTTAATCACTGTTGCTGCTGTAAAACAGAAGCTGCTCAAAACTCATGAATGAACGAGTGTGAAACAATGAGCAATGAGCTTCATCTGACCTGTGTGTCATCAGAACTGATCAAGTGTGTTCTCTAGTAAGTGTGTGTTGGTTGAGATGGAGCCGTGATGGTCACTGCTCCTGTTTTTCAGGTTCCTGCGTGTTCTTTGGCTCAGACGCAGAACTTCAGCATCCCACAGAGAGGCTCTTTGTTTCTCTGCACTGAGCGTCATGATTCAAACAAAGTGAGCAGAGTTGCTAGTGGAGACAAGAATAACTCTAGTCCTGAACACAGCAGAAGACCTGTTCCACACACACACACACACACACACACACACACACACACAGGCTTCCTGCTCAGTCACATCAAATTAACTTAGTTCTCTTATGTTGTGAGAGTGTCCTCTCTTGTGTGTATTCCACCAAACTTTTGAACTTCTGAATAATTAAGATTTTTTAATAGTTTCTGTACAAACTCTCTTCTGCTCACCAGGGCTATTTTATTAGCTTTAAAATACTCCTCTCTTCACTCTGGAACATTTCCCTCAGCATTCAAGCAGGCTCGGGTAAGCCCACTGCTTAAGAAACCATCTCTAAATCCAGCACTTCCAGAAAACTACAGACAGGTATCCCTTCTTCCATTCATTGCAAAACACTTGAGCGAGCTGTGTTCAACCAGCTCTCTATGTTCCTTGTACAGAACAACCTCCTGGACAGCAACCAATCTGGCTTCAAAAGCGTCCACTCAACTGAGACTGCTCTGCTCTCGGTTACTGAAGCCCTGAGTCAAGAGCAGCTTCAAAATCCTCGGTACTCATCTTACTGGACCTGTCTGCTGCTTCTGACACCGTTAATCACCAGATTCTCCTGTCCACCCTCAGAAAGATGGGCATCTCTGCAACTGCACTCCTGTGGGTTAAGTCCTACCTCTCTGACAGATCCTTCAGGGTGTCTTGGAGGGGTGATGTTTCTAAGTCACAACAACTTGCTACTGGGGTTCCTCAAGGCTCAGTACTTGGACCACTTCTCTTCTCCATCTACATGACGTTATTAGGATCTGTCATTCAGAAGCATGGCTTTTCTTATCACTGCTACGCTGATGACACCCAACTCTACTTCTCATTCCAGCCAGATGACCCGACGGTAGCTGTTCGCATTTCAGCCTGTCTGAGTGACATTTCTAGCTGGATGAATGACCATCACCTTCAGCTTAACCTTATGAAGACAGAACTCCTGGTGATTCCAGCTAACCCATTGCTTCATCATAACTCCTCTATACAGATGGGTTCGTCAACCATTACTCCTTCGAGGACAGCCAGAAACCTAGGAGTTGTGATGGATCATCAGTTAAGCTTCACAGACCACATTGCTACAACGACCCGGTCCTGCAGGTTTGCCTTATACAACATTAGGAAGATTAGACCCTTCCTGTCAGAGCAACACAGCTGTATTTTCGGCATCATTACTGCAATGTTCAGTGTCACATGATCTTCAGAAACCATTCTAATATGATGATTTGAAAAATATTTTCTTTTCTTTTTTAAATTGTCATAATATTTCTGAATCAAATAAACACAGCCTTAGTGAGCAGAAGAGTTTTCAGGAGCACCAAACTCGTCAAGCAGTCATTAGCATCTCTAGAGAGTATCTCTGCTCTGCTTTATTGCTGTAATTGTAGATTATCCGGGACAGAAAAACAAACAAACTCTGGTTTAGCTTCTGCTGTGTGATGGGCCAAAAACACACCGACTCTCCGACTGTAGATGTCAAAACTTCACTGGCCACACTGCAAGTGTTGCTCACGGTCGATCTGGATTCATTTAATCTGCTGGTTCTTTCCTGAACGCATGCAGGCAGAGATGGAGGCTCATGGGAAATGTTTCTCTCTCAGGATACAGTCACTTCCTGTCCTGCTGTTCTGTCATTTCCACAACGTGTCGGTGATGATGTTTGATTGATTGACAGCTGCGCTCGTGCCATAAGGAGCTGATATATGTGCTAGGGGGCGGGGTCAGAGGTTGCCAGGGGAACGTTCTCCTGATTCAATGGGTATTCATGCGTTATTTTTATCACACAATAGCAGTGAAGTCACGATGTAAAGCTATTGTGTTATTTTCAGAGTTTGACGAGATGATTATTACTGTGATTAGAGCAGAAAGGTCACTGAAGAACAGGTTCATTTTTAACTCTTGTCGAGCGTTAAAGGAAAAATCCACCCAAACATGACAACATTTACTCTTGATCCAGCCGAATGTTTTATGAGGAGATATTATGCAGCTTTTGTGTAAATCCCTGTGTTAACATGCAGCCCTGAAATGAACCTGTCTTGTCCATCATGCATTAATTACCATCGTGTTCATGCTTTGCTTGCAGTCACTATCCTAAGACGTCGTTCACTATCGTGACGGACACACCGGAGAACCTGCGTCTGAAGCAGCAGAGTGAACTACAGAGTCAGGTGAGAGTCACACGTATGTTCCCGGTCACACGTGACACGCATCGTGTCCAGCTCCTCTAACATCCGGTTTCAAACCAACAACACTCATTTGCATTGAATTTTGCATGAAAGCATTAAGCAGAAATGTCTTTTATGAGGGTGACCCAGTTTTCTTCCTTTGATTCTTCGGGATGTTCGTGCAGATGCAGAAACACACAGAAACACTGCAGATATCTGGAAAGCTGTGTCTTGTGTCTGTTATTGATTAGTTTAACACTGGCATTTCATCACAAAGATTGTTCTACATGCAAAAGTCTGAGGCAGTCTGAACAAAGAAATGAACAAAGAAACGCTGTGAGTGATAAATATTTCACATTCTGCAGTGTCTCTGTTTCCAGATGAGTTTGTTCAGATCACTGGCAGTGTTCGCTCGATTGAGCCGCGTCTTCGACGCTGATGTACACATCACATCACACTGTGTGTTTCTGAGCTGCTCCGGAAGAACGGGTCACGGGTCTGTTCTGATCGCCTCATAAAACTCTGTGCTCACTGCAGATAGTGTCATTCACACCGTGAACAAAGCTGAATCAGACTTTGAATCACTTTCATTCTGCTCCGCATCAGGCTGATTCAGTCAGTGAATCGTTTAGATGTTACTGCATTGACAAGTTTCGGTTATGTAATTTAACAAAACCTTGTGAGAGTGTGTGAAGATGAGACACACAAAAACGTGTGTGTGTGTACTTATGAGTGTGTGTGCATGGATGCATGTGTGTGTGTGAGTGTGTGTGTGTGCCTGTACTTGTGTGTGTGTGGGTGTGTGTGTGTGTGTGTGCATGGATGCATGCGTTAGTGTGTGTGTGTGTTTGTGTGTGTGCATGAGTGCACGTGTGTGTGTGTGTGTGTGTGTGTGTGTGTGTGTGTGTGTGTGTGTGCCTGTACTTGTGTGTGTGTGGGTGTGTGTGTGAGTGTGTGTGTGTGTGTGCATGGATGCATGCGTTAGTGTGTGTGTTTGTGTGTGTGCATGAGTGCACGTGTGTGTGTGTGTGTGTGTGTGTGCCTGTACTTGTGAGTGTGTGTGTGTGCATGGATGCATGCGTTAGTGTGTGTGTGTTTGTGTGTGTGCATGAGTGCACGTGTGTGTGTGTGTGTGCCTGTACTTGTGAGTGTGTGTGTGTGCATGGATGCATGCGTTAGTGTGTGTGTGTTTGTGTGTGTGCATGAGTGCATGTGTGTGTGTGTGTGTGTGTGTGTGCCTGTACTTGTGAGTGTCTGTGCATGGATGCATGCGTTAGTGTGTGTGTGTGTGTGTGTGAGACGCTGGGCTGACAGAAGGTGACAGCAGACCAGAGCAGATGCTGCTCCACTCGGAGAATCACAGTCCTTTTTGGTGGGTTTGATTCCTTCAGTCCTGCAGGAAGTGACTCTTTCATCCGGTCTGAGCTGTTGCTGTCAGTCACAGGCGTGTGCTTCGATCAGACAGACTGTGATCACAGTATTTGTGTGTCTGAAGCTCAGAGAGATGTTTACTGACAGAATTGCTCTGTGACTGACTGAACAGTGTATTGTCATCATGTGTGTGTGTGCAGGTGAGATATAAGCGAGACTTTGAGGAGAGCAAAGGCCGAGGCTTCAGTATCGTCACAGACACACCGGAGCTGCAGAGACTCAGAAGAACACAGGATCACATCAGTAACGTATGAAACACTGCTCACTATACCGCCTGTGTGTGTGTGTGTGTGTGTGTGTGTGTGTGTGAGAGAGTCTGAGGTGCTGTTTGGTCTCTGATAACAAACACACAACATCACACTACTGTCACTGTGAATGAAGAGCGGTCCTCATTCCTCCAGCGACTGAAGCGACTCTGAGATCACGCCGAGACGCAGGTGAGATGATCGTCTGTCTTTCCCTCTGATCATGTTCTCAGGATTCATAATATCTCCAGAATAAGGTCCCTGATGAATGATTGTTGATCTGATCGGTGTCTCTCTGTGACTCTCACTCGTCTGTTTGTGTTTCTGATGAGGTTCACATGAGCTTGATGTGTCGATCTGTTGACTTACTGTGGTAAACACTGCCATGTTGTTTCAGAAACACTAACTGCGCCGCTGTGTGTGAAATGAAGCTCATGAGTCCTGCGTGATGTCACTGACGGAGGTCTGCTCGCTCGCTCCTGTGGTTTCACTCTGTTTGTTTTGCTTTTCTCTTTTTGGATTCTGATGGTTAATGCGTTGAGCTTTCCCTGTGATTGTTCTTCATCATTCCCTCTTCCAGACTCACTGTCTCGCACATGTTTGTCAAACATAGAAAACAAGCGCGCCTCAATCCCACAAACTGTTTTTAGCAGTCACGTGACGCGGCCCGTAAATGCTGCTCTGTAATTAGACTGAATGAAGAGAGAAAACTTCCTGTCTGACTTGTTTTCGTGTTTGTGATTTGTTGGTCGTTTAGAGATGTTGGGAAGTTTGGAAGCATGTGGACTCTATGAAATTCATTAGATTCAAATTCAGTTTTTTTCCATTTTAATGGTTTAATTCATTTTTAATAATCAAAAAACATATCTAATCAAATTAATTTCTGAAGCTTTAACAATGTAGAAATTAACTTACATTTATACAATTATATGACCAAATGAAGGGTGATTTATTTATTTGTTACAAAATTCCATTTTAGTTAATCTTTCCCAATTTCTGTTGCCTTGACTCTGTTTTAATGATTTATAACAAATGCATCATCAAACTTAAATTAAATTAATCCTTTAAAATTAATCCTTTAAAATATAATCAAGTGAAAATATAACAATTATTTTACAGCACAACATTTCATTTTTGTTCTAATTCATAATTTCAATTCAAATTGTTAAAAAAAAATTTTATAAACTAAATCATTAATTAAAAATATTTTCAATGAGAAATTCCTTAATATAGTGTTTTATTCAATTTTATTATTATTATCATCATCTGAAATAGGAAAAATCAGTCAAATCAAATAAACTGTTTTTCTGAAGTAGTTTTATAACGGTAGTCTTCCTGTAGTTAAGATGAACATCTATATTTGTGTTGAGAGGACTGATCTGAAATATGAATCAAGCTCTTTTGTGTTTTTGAGGATTGTTATGATCCGGTTGTGATGATGAATGTTGGAGCTGCAGTTATCATGGAGCGGCCCATATGGAGTCTGACAGACATTTGGCTGCAGAACCAACACACACACACACACACACACACACTCATGGCCAGATCCCACCTTACACACACACACACACACACACACTCACTCACAGCAAGATCCCACATTACACCCACAAAGAGAGACACACAGAGATACACACACACAGAGACACACACATACACACACACACCCTCATGTCCCCCACAAGGTCAAGGATTTTGGATATTGCCATCTTTGTGTGGAACCATAATGTGGGAAATACCTGGACCACTCATACACACTCACACACACACACTCACACTCACACACACACACACACACTCACACTCACACACTCACACTCACACAAACACACACACTCACACACACACACACACACAGATGTGAATGTTCTGCATCAGAACTAGTTCCTGCTGTCTGTGGTGAAGGACACGATCTGTATGAATGACCTCAAGCTGACGGATGTGAGCTCATTGTCTCAGTTTGAGTCGGATCTCTGGCACTAGTTTCAGTAGTCAGCATCAGTGCTGGTTAACTGAGGGTTAGTGTGAGGCTTGCTTGGTTTGCTGTCATCACTATGAGCACTAGGACTAGTGATGGTTAGGTTAGTGTGAGGTGCTCATATCTCTGCACATTCCTTTCTGTGTGCGACACTTTCTCCTGCAGCAGTGATAACGCTCGAGTGTTTCTAAATGGGGAAGCATCTCTGATAAGGTCTGTTCCTGAGCAAAAGCTGGTCAGTCAGGCTGAAGCGTCGCTCCGGTCAGCTGTGTCCAGTGCTGAGCTCTGAGTTTGTGTTTCAGTCATGTCTACCGCTGAGGAAACTGCTGGACAGATGGACAGAGGTGTGGAACTGGCCACTGAGGTGAGAGCGCTGACCATCCGAGCAGAGTCACGGTGACCTTCACACGGCGGGCTGCTCTCACACCGTGTGTGTGTGTGTGTGTGTGTGTTTCTCACAGGATTCTCCAGCAGCTGTCACAGCCGATCAAGGTCCTCATCCATGTTCTGATCCAAAACCTGATCCGAGATCTGATCGGAATCCTGATCCGAGTTTTGATCTGAATACTGATCCGAATCCTGTTCCAAAACCTGATCTTAATCCTGATGTAACTTCTGATCTGAATCCTAATCCAAAACCTGAAACTAGTTCTAATCTGAATCCTGATCCAAAACCTGATCCGAGTTCTGATCTGAATCCTAATCCAAAACCTGAAACTAGTTCTAATCTGAATCCTGATCCAAAACCTGATCCGAATCCTGATCGGATTTCTGATCTGAATCCTGATCCGAGTCCTGATCTGAATCCTGATTCGAGTCCTCATCCAAAACCTGATCTGACTTCTGATATGAATCCTTATCTGAGTCCTAATCCAAAATCTGAATCGACTTCTGATCTTAATCCTGATCCGAGTCCTGGTTCAAAACCTGGTCCGACTTCTGATCTGGATACTGATCCGAGTCCTGATCCAAAATCTGATTCGAATTCTGATCTGAATCCTGATTCGACTTCTGATCTGAATCCTGATCCGACTTCTGATCTGAATACTGATCCGATTCCTGGTTCAAAATCTGATTCGACTTCTGATCTGAATCCTGATTCGACTTCTGATCTGAATCCTGATCCGATTTCTGATCTGAATACTGATCCGAGTCCTGATCCAAAATCTGATTCGACTTCTGAACTGAATCCTGATCCAACTTCTGATCTGAATCCTGATCCAAAACCTGATCCGAGCTCAGCAACCAATGAGGTGAGTGTGAAGTAGAAATTCCATTCATTTTGTTTTTTAGGGAAAATTATTTTTAATGGTAACTAATAAACCATTAAACAGAGACCTAATGTGTTCTACGAGGTTGTTGATTAATGGTTTATGCTTTTGTTGAAGCCATCAGCCTGTATTTTTAGAACCAGTTTATAGATAATCATGTACCTTGTATAAAAACTACATTACCCATGATTCTGCAGGGAATTCTCCACCAATCAGAGCATTAAATGGGCTAATAGATCTATTTAGCTCCGCCCACTCCCATGAAGCACTGAATGAATTATGTAATAATCTCCCTATGTTTCCCTATGCTTTTTAAATACTTTTTAAATACTTAAAAATGTGCGTATATGTAAACATATCTTACAATAAACGTTTTTGTATATAATCAATCAATTTACATTTTTAGATTATCATCTTTTCATGTGATCTTGATTATTGCAAAGTTTCATGGGATTGTAGTTCTGTGGACTGTTTTTGTATGATTTTCAAATATTTGTCTGATTCAAATAAAAAGTCTGTAATGTGATTCTTTTATATTAAAGACTTTATATTAACGTTATAACTCGTTATGAAAGCTGTGAGCTGTGTTGAGATCAGCGTCATCAGTGTGTGCTTCTGCATTAGTTCGTCAGTGTGCGTTAGTCATCGTGTTGAATAAACCGCAGTCAGGCAGAGAAGCTACTGACCCCTGCTCCGATGACCTTTCACACAGATGCAGGAAGTGTGTGTTTCTTATGATCCGTGTTTCCTGTAGGTCACACACACAGATGATGGAGGAGGGAGCGTCTCTTCATCTCTCAGTGAGGTACGGTCACATGAATCACAGTGAGGAATCTGGAGCTTCTCCTCTGTTTGTGAATGTTCACTGTTTCTCTGTAAGATCTGTAGTATTCTGTGTCCTTCAATAGAGGAAGAATACCAGCGGCAGGAAGAAGCTGCTGAACGGTGTGTGCTCGTGTGTTCCTGAAACATTAGAGATTCTTCACGCTAAACACGCCTCAGAGCTGTACAGCGAGGTGAGACGAGATCCTCAGAGCCACACAACATTCATACATAAAGGTCATCAGCAGGGTTTCTGCCAGGGTTATTAATGACTTGATTCTATAGAAATGCCCTAATAAGTCATAAATTAAACATATGTGTGTGTGTGTGTGTGTGTGTTCAGCTGCTGTACCGTGAGGACGGACGCAGGGATCTGTGTGTCAGTCTGTACTCACTGATGCCCGACACACCAGACACAGAGTTCGCTAGAGAGATGAGCGATCTTCA
The DNA here is from genome assembly GCF_023724105.1 of Carassius gibelio. Lineage (NCBI taxonomy): Eukaryota > Metazoa > Chordata > Actinopteri > Cypriniformes > Cyprinidae > Carassius > Carassius gibelio. The sequence goes on from NC_068394.1 coordinate 349,215, forward strand.
GAGTGAGGTACAACACGCCACGAACACGCTAAGACACACACGCCAGTCACATGACTCTGATGTTGATGATGTTTCAGGTCAGATATAAAGAGGACGGGAGGAAGAAACTGTCGTGTAGTCTGTACTCTCAGCTGGCCGACACGACTGACACGCAACACGCCAAACGCATGACGGATCTGCAGAGCGACGTAACACACACGCATCTCTCATGTTCACCTGTCCGATGTCATGTGACGCGCTCTCACACCTGCTCTCATTGTCTGACAGAATAAATACAAAGAAGCAGGCAGACAAAACGCTTCCACATGTCTGTACTCACAACTGCCTGAAACCCTGGAGACTCAACACGCTAAAGAAGCGTCCCAGCTACAGAGCCAGGTGCAAAACACAGACATTTACACTTTTACACATTTAATTGATCAGTAAAGACATTAATAATGTTACACAAGATTTCGATTTCAAATAAATGTTGTTCTTTTGAACTTTCTATTCATCTGTGGATCATGAAAAATAAAACGCATCACAGTTTCCACAGAAATATTGATCAGCAGAACAGTTTTCAACACTGATAATAATCAGAAATGTTTCTTGAGCAGTAAATCATCATATTATTCTGATTTCTGAAGATCATGTGACACTGAAGACTGGAGGAATGATGCTGAATATACAGAAATACATTACACTTTAACACAGATTCACACAGAAAACAGATGATTTACATTAGAATAATATTTCACTATTTTACTGTTTTTTAATCAAATATATGTTGTATCAGGTGACGTATAAGGAGGGTCAGACGTGTGCGTCCAGCTCTCTGTTCTCCACGCTGGCCGAAACGCCGGAGATTCAGTCCGCTCGAGAGATCACCGAGATCATCAGCGAGGTGAATCAGACACATGAAGATCAGAGCAGGTTTACACTGGCGTTTGAAGTGTGTGACGTGTGTGTGTGTGTGTGTGTGTGTGTGTGTGTGTGCGTGTACAGAATAAATACCGTGAGCAGAGCAGGAAGAGCATCAGCAGCTGCATTTACTCTCAGCTTCCTGAAACTCCAGAGACTGAGTTCAGCAGGAGCGTCTCTGAGCTGCAGAGTCAGGTGCGTGATCACACGTCTGACGGACACTCGGACCGATGATGATGATGATGATGTGTGTGTGTGTGTGTTCAGGTGAAGTATAAGGAGGCCAGTAAGCAGCAGATGAGCAGATCTCTGTACCATCAGCTCCCAGAGACTCCAGAAACTCAACACGCTCGAGACGCCGCTCACATCCAGAGCCAGGTAACACTGCACACGCTCCATCGCCTCAGTGACGTGTTGATGTGTGTGTTGATTGATAACGTGTGTGTGTGTGTGATCAGCTGAAGTACAGGCAGGGCCGGGCGTCTGTGATGGGCAGTAGTTTGTTCTCGCTGATGACAGAGACGCCGCAGAACGAGTTTGTGAAGCAGCAGATGGAGCTCCAGAGTGAGGTGAACATTTCCATCCCGTCCTAAATCATGAGAAGATAAATCACTCTTCTGTTCTGAGAAACTGATCAACATTAATTGAGTTTAGGCTTAAAACAAATATGTGCCACCAGTGGGGGCAGAATAATCACCTTAATTCTAAGCCAAAACCACATGAATTTCATTTTAATACATTTTAGTGAAAAATTTAAAATGTATGTCATCCAACAGCTCCTAGTTAAGAAACACTGATCTGGAATCTTCTTTATGTTTTGTGACTTCCTCTTCACGTGTGTGTGTGTGTGTGTGTGTGTGTGTGTGTTTCAGCTGAAGTATAAAGCTGAGCTGAAGGAAAACTCCAGTAATCTGTACTCGCTCATGCCCGAGACGCTGGACACGCAGTTCGCCAAACACGCCGCGGAGTTACAGAGTGACGTACGACACACACGCGTGTGAACTCACTGAGACCAATCAGATCACTCTCTCCCTGATCACCATAGAAACCCCTTAACAACACCATAGCAACCACTAACCTAGCCCTAACAACCATCCTGAGCATCTCAGCTCTCTCAGACGTCAGGATTGTGAATCATGTTGACCTCAGGTGAAGTATAAGGAGGCCAGTAAGCAGCAGATGAGCAGATCTCTGTACCATCAGCTCCCAGAGACTCCAGAAACTCAACACGCTCGAGACGCCGCTCACATCCAGAGCCAGGTAACACTGCACACGCTAGCGTCACGCCTCCTCACACGCATCTGACCGCAGCGCCTGACCTTCATCTGATCTTCATCTCTCAGGTGGAATATAAAGGCATCAGGAAGGGCGATTTCTCGGGTTCCTCCTTCACTGCGGTCCCAGACTCGGCAGAGATGAAGTTCGTTCAGCAGATCTCACACATGCTCAGTGAGGTGCGGCTCATTTCACTGCTGCTCCCTTCATGATGCTGAGGTGACGTGTGTCACGCGTGTCTCCATCTCCACGTGTGTTTCAGAAAGAGTACCGTGAGGAGGGCCGGAGGAACCTCTCGTCCAGTGTTTACTCTCAGCTGGCCGACACTGCAGAGACTCAGTTCATCAGATCAGTGTCTGACCTGCAGAGCCAGGTGAGCCATCAGAGTCAGCTATTGTAAAATAATTCAGTGTTTGTTGTGTCTCTCTCATCAGTGAATGTGCTGTGTGTGTCTGTGTGTTTCACTAGGTCAAATACAAGGCGTCTGGGAAGCAGCAAGGGAGCGACTCGCTGTACGCCACACTGCCAGAGACGCTGGACACGCAACACGCTAAACACGCCACCGCCCTCATCAGTGAGGTACAGCGGCTTCATACACTGTGATTTCTGCACGTTACAAACTCTCAGTCTCACAGCAGAAGAGCTCGAGATCGTCATGTTTTATATGTTCAGGTGAAGTACAAAGAGGACGGCAGACAGAGTTTGTCCAGTCCATTATTCACTCGCCTGCCAGAGACGCTGCAGACACAGACGGCCAGAGAGATCGCAGACGCACAGAGCAACGTGAGCACACCTTCACTATATAGGGCACTTATGTGCACATATGTGCTGTTTTTACTCCTTAAAACTGATGTGTGCCATCAGCTGATCCCAGTACAGACAGTGCTTTCACACAATACGATTCAGGGTCAGAGATTAACTAGGGCTTAGAGAAAAAATGCCACTGAAATTAATTTTAAAAAAGCCCTTAAATTCAAGATAATGGATGCAAAAAATGCCCCTGTATGATTTTTTTGTTTTGATTTATATTTATATCATATTACACAGATAAGCAACTTCACACGAGTAAGAGTGCTGCTTTCCCAGAAGTCTTTGCTGTTTCACAAATGAAAACCACTCCAAACAAACCCAGCAGAACCGTAGTGTGCCTGCGAGTAAAACAACTGTTTGATTTCTAATTGAATCCGGCTGATGCTGATCTTATTTCATTGGTAACAGCCTATGGTGTCTAATTGAATGTATTAATTAAATGTAATAATTTGACTTTGAAGATGTTTACTTCTTGTAAGGTTGGTAAATTGCCCTTACAAGTATAAAACTGCCCCTGAAAATCAATTTAAGGTGACAAATATAGCCTTTAATGGATCATTTGAATGAATCCATTCTCATTTACATCCCGCTCATGTTTAAATACTGATTATTGTGTGCTCCTGCGGCTGTTCTCAGGTCAGATATAAGCAGAAGAATGATCAGGTCAGTCTGTATTCACTCCTGCCGCAGACCGCAGACACAGAGTTCGCCAAACACATGAGCGACGTCCAGAGTGAGGTAACACGCATGTACTGCACTGATACTGATATTACTAAAGTACCCTTCAGAGTCGATATAAGTTCAGTCTGTTTCTTTGGGTGTAAAGCAGCTTCTGTTTTCAGCTTCAGTACAAGCAGGAGGGTAAGAAGGAAGCAGAGAGCAATCTGTACAGCCTGATGCCACAGACGCTCGAGACTGAACACGCTAAAGACGCCTATGAGTTGCAGAGTCAGGTATGTGTGCCACATCATGGACAGACACAGTTAGTGAATGACAGGAGCTCAGCATGTGTGATGAGGAAGCGTGTGTATTTACACATTATTGTGTATGTAGGTTAAATATAAAGAGAAGAACAGAACAGATGCATCTCTTTACGCCTGTCTGCCTGAGACTCAGGACACGGAACACGCCAAACACGCAGGAGAGCTGCGGAGTGAGGTGCGTCCAGCACTGACAGCATGTTCACACGCACTCCTGAGCGTCACACTGACCGCAGGTTTGTTTCCCTCAGCTGAAGTATAAAGAGGCTGTGAAGAACGATCTGTCCTCACCACTGTACTCACAGATGAGTGACACTGCAGAAATCCAGCGGCTCCGAGATATCACTGCACTGCAGAGTCAGGTAATATACATGAACACGCATGAACACACATGAACATACATGAAGACACTTGAACATGCATGAACACACAAGAACATACATGGACCTGCATGAACACACATGAACACGCATGAACATACATGAACACGCATGAACATACATGAACACACATGCACACACAAGAACATACATGAACACACATGAACATACATGAACACGAATGAACATACATGAACACGCATGAACATACATGAACACACATGAACACACAAGAACATACATGAACCTGCATGAACATACATGAACATACATGAACACGCATGAACATGCATGAACACACAAGAACATACATGAACCTGCATGAACACACATGAACATGCATGAACACTCCTGAACATGCATGAACACGCATGAACACACATGAACACACATGAACACACATGAACACGCATGAACACGCATGAACACATATGAACATGCATGAACACACAAGAACATACATGAACCTGCATGAACACATATGAACATACATGAACACGCATGAACATACATGAACACGCATGAACATACATGAACACACATGAACATACATGAACACACATGAACACACAAGAACATACATGAACACACATGAACATGCATGAACACACAAAAACATACATGAACCTGCATGAACACTCCTGAACATGCATGAACACGCATGAACACACATGAACACGCATGAACATACATGAACACGCATGAACATACATGAACACACATGAACATACATGAACACACAAAAACATACATGAACCTGCATGAACACTCCTGAACATGCATGAACACGCATGAACACACATGAACACGCATGAACATACATGAACACGCATGAACATACATGAACACACATGAACACACATGAACATACATGAACACACAAGAACATACATGAACCTGCATGAACACACATGAACACGCATGAACACACCTGAACACGCATGAAAACGCATGAACACGCATGAACGAACATAAACACACCTGAACACGCATGAACACACCTGAACATGTATGAACATGCATGAACATGCATGAACAAACATGAACAAGCATTAACACGCATGAACGAACATGAAAACACCTGAACACACATGAAAGTGTATTAACATGCATGAACACACCTGAACACGCATGAAAATGCATGAACACGCATGAACGAACATGAACACGCATGAAAACGCATGAACGAACATGAACACGCATGAACAAACATGAAAATGCATGAACACGCATGAACGAACATGAACACACATGAATATACATGAACACGCCTGAACATATATGAACATGCATGAACATGCATGAACATACATGAACACACATGAACATGCATGAACATCCATGAACACGCATGGACATGTATGAACACACATGAACATACATGAAAAAAACCATGAACACGTATGAACACACCTGAACATGTATGAACATGCATGAACATGCATGAACAAACATGAACAAGCATTAACACGCATGAACGAACATGAAAACACCTGAACACACATGAAAGTGTATTAACATGCATGAACACACCTGAACACGCATGAAAATGCATGAACACGCATGAACGAACATGAACACACATGAAAACGCATGAACGAACATGAACACGCATGAACAAACATGAACAAGCATTAACACGCATGAACGAACATGAACACACCTGAACACACATGAAAGTGTATTAACACGCATGAACACGCATGAAAACGCATGAACACGCATAAACGAACATGAACACACCTGAACACGCATGAAAACGCATGAACGAACATGAACATGCATGAACAAACATGAAAACGCATGAACACACATGAACGAACATGAACACGCATGAACACTCATGAAAGTGTATTAACATGCATGAACACACCTGAACACGCATGAACGAACATGAACACACCTGAACACGCATGAAGACACCTGAACACACATGAACATGTATGAACACACCTGGACACAAATGAACACACGTGAACATACATGAATACACATGAACACATCTGTATGTATATACTGCAGACTATTTACAGCTTTTATTTAGAGAATAAAACTGAGTGAAAATAAGCAACTTGCTGCAGATGCTGATATATATATATTTATATTCTGCTACTTATAATGTAGATCAGTGAGATCTTTTTAACAGTACAGCAGATACGGACATAAACTGATCTGAATATGAGTCTGTGCTCTATATCTCCAGTAATGTGTCGAGATGTAAATGATCCGCACATATAACACAGAGATCGAGAGCTGAAGAAATAAACTCTCCTCAGAAGATGTGAGATGTTCTGGAGGCTTGTGAAGATCATTCCTCCGCTGAGGAACAGTGAAAGTAAAGCTTCTGGAAACAAATGCTCCTCAAAAGATCCTGAGGATCAGATTTGAGACTCTAAAACATGATTGATGTAGAATCAAGTAAAGCTGAGCTGCTTCAGTCCAGGAAGAGTTCATCTGGAGATATTACTGACCTTATTCTGACCTTTACTTGATCACAATCAGGAGAGATCTGAGTCGAGCTGAAGCTGGACACTTGTATAATTACTCTAAAAGAGCTTTGACTGGATAAAACACTCTAAACTCTCAATCAGAGACAGAAGACATGCAGGAGATGATTAACAGCAAAGTTTTCATTGTTGCATCAAATATGATACAATAATGATATCATTAAAGGGTTAAAACAAGAACAAATCCCTGCCGTTGAGTTCTGGTCAGTGTTGATTGGAATGGTGACTCATGAACGTGTGCTGATGTGTTTCAGGTTCAGTATAAGACTGAAGGACAGAAGCTCTTGAGCTCCAGTGTTTATTCTCAGATGGCAGAGACTCCAGAGACACAGTTCATGAAGACAGTGACTGAACTCCAGAGCGATGTACGGATGAACACACCACACACACACACACACACACACACACGCATGCTGATAGTGCCGTCACATACAATCTGATCTGATGTCTGTGTGTGTGTGTGTGTTCAGGTGAAGTATAAGGAGGCCAGTAAGCAGCAGATGAGCAGATCTCTGTACCATCAGCTCCCAGAGACTCCAGAAACTCAACACGCTCGAGACGCCGCTCACATCCAGAGCCAGGTAACCGCTTCTTCTTCTTCATCATCATCATCAGTTTAACGATGTGTCTGATCAGTAGAGCATCAGCACACTCTCCTCATCTCTGTGGTCAGCATGCTGTACTAGTGCTGCTCTGTCTGTGGTTTCAGCTGAAGTATAAAGAGAAGGTAAACTCCTCGTCTCTTTACTCTCGTCTGCCGGAGACACCAGAGACTCGACTGGCCAGAGAGCTGACGGATGTCTGCAGCGAGGTACGGCTCACAGCATCTGAAGGGTTAAAATGGTTTCTTTGGTCACGTGAGGGGTCAGTGGGTTATCAGGAGGTTATTTTAACTCTGCAGGTCAGATACAAAGAGGACGGGAGGAGGGACGTGTCGTCGTGTCTGTACTCACATCTGCCCGAGACGCCGGAGACGCAGTTGGCCAAGCATCAGACTGAGCTCCAGAGCCAGGTACACTTCACTGCGTTCACTGATTAGTAGTCATTAATCGTCTTCATCTGCTGACTTCCAGTTGTTTTGTCATGTGTGTTTGTTCTGAGCTACAGCTGCATGTTACTGCACTATTGTGTTTTTCTGCTCTGTATATTATAATATGAAAAAACAGACTGAACCGTGTGTGTGTATCTCTGTGTGCATGTGTGTGTGTGTGTGTGTGTGTGTGTGTGTGTGTGTGTGTGTGTGTGTGTATCTCTGTGTGCATGTGTGTGTGTGTGATGCTGGTGGTGTGATGTTGTGCTGTGTGTTGTAGAATCAGTACCGGAGAGAGACGCAGGAGGATCTGTCTCACTGTCTGTACTCACAGCTGCCCGAGACGCTGCACACACAGTTTGTGAAGGAGCTGACGCCGCTCATCAGTGAGGTGATCATCAGGACACATCTGAAAACACACACTGAAACCTCAGTCACCTTTATTTCTATAGCGATTTATACAATCCTGATTGTGTCAGAGCATCTTTCCAGTGTGTTACTGTGCTCTCATAAATCCACACAGAAGCTCGAGAGAGAACAGATGAAGAATATCCAGACAAAACAGAGTAACCCTCCACTGTGCCCATAAAACACAATCAGAACACATCTTTGTGGAGATGTCAGGAATAATTTTGTACAGTCTTCGTATCACAACACTGAATGTGGATCGAAGACTCAATGAAATCTTGTTTGTTTCAAGTTGAATTGATTGCATCATGTGTCTAAACATGCTTCAATGTTTTAAAATGAACCCCGTTTTCACAACCTGAACATGAAAACAGTCTTCTCAAATGTATTCACTTGAGAGAGTTTTCACTGGACTGTCCGGAGCTGTGTCTGTAACGCTGCTGTATCTCGGAGCTGATAAGTGTGTCTATAGTTAGCTGCTCCACTCGTGACGCACTGCAGGAGAGAAACTGACAATCTGTGAACAGTATTCAACACTAACACATGATGGAGATGTGTGATCATCCCACAATGATTCATTTATACAGAGCTTTTTACAATACAGATCCTCAAAGCAGCTTCACGGTAATAAACATGAAGATGAGTGTTAATGTTGTAAGCAATAGAGTTGTAGGCAATAGAGTCATCAGATCAATTCAGATCAATTGAGTGTTAAATCAGTAACATATTGATGTTTCAGAGCAAATACAGAGAGTCTGGGAAGAAGGAGAGCAGCACGTGTCTGTATCACACGCTCCCCGAAACCAAAGACACGCAACACGCCAGAGACGCCACACAGATCCAGAGCGAGGTGCGTCCCAGCGTCTGCATGAGCTTCAGATCCAGAGCAGATTCCGTCGCTCAGCGTCTGTCTCTCCTCCACAGGTCAGATATAAAGAAGGGAAGAGTCTGCAGTCGTGCAGTGTTTACTCTCAGCTGCCGCAGACGCCGCAGACTCAGCTCGCTGCCAGAGTCTCTGAGCTTCAGAGCGATGTAAACACACACCATCACTCTCCATCAGCATCATCAATACAGTCAGTCTCAGGAAACACATGTGGAATCTGTTTTGCAGAATAAATACAGAGAGGACGGCAGGAGGAGCGTCTCCAGCTGCTTGTATTCTCAGCTGT